>NC_056728.1:1525087624-1525265124 GCF_019279795.1 Protopterus annectens | reverse complement strand
ATTTTTCCTCTTCAGAAAGAGAAACAAGTTAAATCACAGCTTGCCATTAAATCTCCAGATATTTTGACTAGTTATGAAACAAAACATTTCTTTGCACACAGAGAATAACTTTGATTAAATCTTTTCAAAATATTTGTTGCTTCTTGGAAATGCAGGAACTATATTTAAAAGATTAATAATAAAATAAAATGATGAGAGAGAAAAAACAACATAGTACAAATCATTTGTTTTTAGTCTCTTCTTCTTCTCTGAAGTCTTCCACGAAGTTTCAGTTGCCAGTCTCTTTAACGAAGGACTAGCCCATTCCATTTCTTCTATTTTTCCAAAATCTTATTTTTTTTGATAAACAGTAAAGCAGAGTCTAAGTCATCGAAAATTTTAGGACCATCAGGAAGGAAGATTTTAAGCTTGGCAGGAAACAGAAGGTATGTTTTAAACTGTGCTTTTTTAAGCTCCCTTATTAGTGGCAGAAAAACTTTTCTTTTAGCTAATACCATGGAAGAATAGTCATTGTCAAAACGCACAGTTGTTTCATTAATCTTAACAGGAGCTTTAGCCCAAGCAGATTTAAGAACCATCTCTTTATCAAAAGATGATAGAAATCTAACTATAACTGATCTAGGATACTTTTTGTTAGAGTTAGTATTAGCTATAGATCTATGTGCTCTTTCGATACCAAAGGAGAATGCTTCTGGTAAATCTAAAGTTTTAGGGAGCCATGTTGTTAAAAAAGAAGTAATATTGTTACCTTCAATATTTTCTGGCAGTCCAAAAATCCTAATGTTATTGCGCCTAGATCTATTTTCCAGGTCATCCAGCTTTGTTTGTAAATGTGTATTTTGTTTCAGCAGAAACTCAATGTTGATTTCCTCTTCTTGTATTCTATTTTCCATGTCATTCACAGCTTCTTCTATGCCTGTCATCTGGATCTTCTGTTGTTGCAGGTCCATATGTAACAAGTCTATTTGTTTTGTAGTTATTTCTATGAAAGTGTCTATTTTAGTATCCATTTTATCCATCTTAGCAGTAAGTTGCTGGACTATAATTATCAGAGACTGAAGTTCTTTCTTGATGCTGGAGTCTTGAGAATTTGTCTTACTGGAACTCATTTCAGACTGATAAACTGCCAGGAAAATTTCCAAAATAATTTCTGACAGGAATATTATTAAGATTTCCTTTCTTTTTTAGATATAGTTCAAGAACTATATAAAACAAACATATTTAGAAAGAAAATTACTTCAAAAATTATTTTTTTAAGTAATTAATTCCTGTCAATGTAATGAAATTGGTGGAGCTGAAGAAATCTGCTGCTATCCTGTGTTCATCCTTGGCCACGCCCCCAACAACAAGCACTTTTAACTCTCAATTTACCAGTTATAGAAAGTTATTCAACCATAACTAATTCCAACCAGATAGAGTCTACATTGCCTAGCCCTACTAAAAGTATTACTGTAACTAAGGAAATTAATTGCACTATATACAAAAGGCACAATTTTACCATCTACAATTACACGGATGTTGAGATGAATGATGTAGCATTCGACATTTTTATCAAAGGGTTTCACTTTGTCCCTAGCAAAAATTTGGATGTAGCAGCTCTGTTAGTTGAACGCAAATTGTTTACTTGGGGCCTAAATTTGAAGCATTTATTTAAAGGCAATTCCTGTAACAACGCAGGATTCATTAGGAAAAGCACGTTCAACCCACCCATGCACCCTGTGGTCAGGATTTTTGAAGATTTGGTGGAACAGGACTTGCGTAACCTTTCCTCCAACGAGCCTAGATCATTTTGTAACAACATGAATACTGATGAAATTGACTTTATCAGGCTCTTGGCAAAGGAAGGTATAAGAATTATGAAACCTGACAAGGGTGGGGGGGGGGGTTGTTTTGATGTATGATTCCAATTTTGAGGCTTACATCCACTATTTGTTGCAGGACAAGGATCAATATACTCTTGTTTCTCGAAATGAATACAACATAGCAGTGGCTAAACTAAAATATTTACTCTCTGATAGTTTGTTACAGGGAGCCATAAATGAAAGACTTCACAATTATCTTTTTGTCAATAACCCAGGATCCGTATTCTATTTGGAATTCCCAAAATCCACAAAGGGACGGACCCCCTAGCTTTCAGGCCTATAGTAGCAGGCGCAGGAAGCATAACTGAGCCACTAGGGAAATTTATCGACTTTATTACCAAACGATTCATTTCTGTGTTGAGCCATGTATGTAAGGACTCTTGGGAATTTTTGAAGACTTTTCCAATTAAAAATTGCCCTTCTGATGTCCTCATGGTTACCATAGATATTAAGGATTTATTCCCCAGTATTCCCCATGATGTTGGACTTGATTGGTTTGGTGATTTTTTCAACAATGAAACCAATCTGGGTAACAATCTCACAAACTTGGTTATAGAGCTAATGAGAACAGTCCTTGAAAACAACTTCATATTTTTTAATGGGGAATTATTCAAACAATGTAAGGGAGTGGCTATGGGAGCTTCCTGCGTGACCCTATATGCAAATGTGGTCCTTCATCGATGGGAACATGCCTACATCTTTACACCACCCTGGAAACAACATGTCATTCACTATCGTAGATACCTGGATGACATATGCATACTTTGGGGAGGCACAGAAAACGAATTGGCCACATTTCTGGATTACATTAACACAACCACTCAGTTTCTTCATTTCACACATTCTGTCAGTAGAGAAGAACTCCACTATCTGGATGTCACTATTTACAAAGATTTCTTGGTAGGGGGGTTTCAATCCAAAATCTTTCGTAAACCGACCTTCTCGAATTCCTTACTGCATTTTGACAGCTTACACCCTTTCTATCAAAAAAAGGGAATAGTAAAGGGGCAGTTGATTAGGGCCTCCAGAATGTGCAGTAAATTGGAAGATTTCCAAGTCACATAACATGTTTCTAAAGCGTGGATATCCTCAGGACCTGTTAACAGCATTAACACTGGAAGTTTGTAAGCAAAGGGATTCTTCCTATGCACCATTATTAGGTGATTGTTTCACTACTATGTCCTCATCTTTACCAACTAAAGTGGAACAACCTAACAACAGTTTTGCATATACCTTTTCAAACAATTTCACTGAAGTAGAGCATGCAATCTCAAAATATTGGTCTATTTTGACAACTCATGATGATTTTAAGGCCACCATTCCTTACAAACCAGAATTTGTTAGGAAGAGGGGTTTGAATCTCAAAGAAATCTTTGAGAGAAGGCCGCATCTGCAAGGAAATGGACAACAATCCCATAAGGGCACTTATAAATGTGGATCTTGCAAGCAGTGTTGTATGGTTCTGAATGATTCACACATTTATTTGAAATCACGAAGAATGAATATTCAGTCATATGGCTCATTTTCGTGCGGCACCAAAGGGGTGGTATATTTAGGAGTATGCATCACCTGTAACAGTTTTTATGTAGGAAAAACCGAAAGGGAATTTAGAAGAAGATTATATGAACACCTGTATGAAATTGAAAAGAAGAAGGAAAACAATGCCTTCTATAAACATTCCCTGAGGTGTCCCAATTACAAGTTAAAATTCTTAGTACTTGAGCAGGTCATTCCAGATGTGAGAGGGGGGGACTGGGAAGCCACCTTAGAATATAGGGAGCTTGTCTGGCAACTTAAGCTGGATGCAGGCAAAACACCTGGACTAAATGACACTCTGAGTATAAGTTCTGTTTTAAGATTAAGAAGGGCCAGACTTTGATTCCATCTAGTTTGAGACTTTTTCAACCTCCTTGAATTAGCCCGGGTACCTTATTTTGCCAAATATGTTCATGGATTCCAATCATAGTTAGACAAGATGTTATTTAACACCTTCCCACTTTTAATAATAAAATACTTATGTTTCTTATTTAAAAGTCTTATACTGTTTTGATGATTTTTATAGTTTTTTGTAAGATTGTTCACAATTTTGAAAGTATATCTTGCATTTTAAATATGTTGCACAGATGAATCATTAAAAGAAAGGGACACAGCTCCTAAGTTTAGCAATGAAGAAAGTAAAATTTAAAAAGATTGATGACTTTAATTTTACATGACTATTTATATTAATGGCATTAATCCATTTGTAACTGAATGCAAGTTTTCAAGGAAGGCATTGCCTTTTTAAAAATAGGGATATTGTTTAATTGATTAATTACTCTGTAAGTATATTTAAGCACTTGCATCAAACACTTTACTGTTTCACTTGAAAAAGCTCGTAAGAGTCTGAGCGAAAGTGCTTGTGCTACAGGTTGTCGTTTGTTTCACTTGGAATAAAGAAGATTTTTTAACCAACTTTCTTTGAAGGATTGCTTCTGTTTGGCTGTCTGGGCATGTTTTTATTTGGTTCTGTTTTTGACTATATTTGTCCAGGATTCTGTTGCTACGTGTCCACGATTGGTTGAGAGGTATGTTGACATCACAGTCATATTCAAGCAAATCATTTTGCAGATCTTCACACTATGCACATACCCCCTATTGGATATACCATCCTTGCTAAATGTCCTCTCCAGTGTGCATGTCATTGATGTTTATATCACAACCTTTTACCTCTGTTGACACGTAACTGTGTGTGACCATCACATATAAACTATCACTTGTGATGATATAATATCCTTGCACAGGAGGTCTAAACAGCAGTACGTACTTTGCTATGTACATATGTGCTTAATGTTATGCTACTGACTTGTCTTGAAAGAGTATACACATCAACTTATCCTATCTTGGGGACACTGACATACTTACCATGCCCTTTCCATCCTCCTTCATTTGTGTCATTCATGTGTGCCCCATTTTCATGAGCACATGCCCCCTGCCTAGTTTATGTTTCATTGTATTTGCCCTTGCCACCCCCCATTATTTCATTCTGCAAATAATTGTTATAGTGAACATTGCACTCAGTACACTTTTCTTTATTGTGTTATTACTGCTGTTATTGCAGTATTTTTACCACTGATAGTCATTGTGGCTGTCCACACAGTCTCGACGAACAGGTTTGCTCATAGACAAACTGGAATGCTTTTTGTTTCTGGGCTCATGCTGCTCTGCACAGCCTCCTAGCAGCAGCTCTGTTGCTAGCAAGGAAACCATGCTTGTATTTGTGTAAGTGTAATGAGCAGCACATGAAGCCTAAATGGAATTTATTGAATTCCCAGGAAAGACTCTACGACTGGCAAACTCACGGGTGGTGATATAAGTGGAGAAACTGAAAATGTACAGTATAAATGGAGACACTTGTTTTGTGTGGATAAACAACCTGGGCTAAATCAATATTTAACAATTAAAACTGTTTTGAAAGCTTGGCAGCAAAGGAAATGATGTACTATTAATTATATGATTTTAGCGCTATACAGTTGTTTTATAACATATTAAATATTCCTCTGTGGTTCCTTATTGGCTTGTCACTTTTTTGGTTTTTGAATCCTTTGGCAGTTTGGTTTTACTTGCTGTATACCTCTTTTTGTTTCCTTTTATTACCTAGCAATCTTTCTGTACCAGTTTGTATTTCCACCACGTATTTATGTTATCTGTGTCTTTATCCATCATATCCAACATTCTGTGCTTTCTCATTGTCTTTCCCTAGTAATATACTTGTAGTCATACACCACTGATGTAACAGCCTCACATGTTAATCTCTTTCTGTGTATTGATGTTATCTAAAACTTCACCATCTCCCATGACTATACACGTCTTCTCATTCTTCCATACCCTACTTTCTTCATTGTTCTCTGAGTATAAAACTATAGTTTCCTTTTCCTCCCCTAAATCCCTATATATCTTCATGTTCTTCTTTTACTCTACTCTTCCAATAACTCCTTCCTCCCCTAATGCCTTTCTTACTCCCTTCTCTGAATCACCTTGCTTTTCACATCTCCTGTCTATATTGCTTCCTATGCCTTAGCCAGTCCCATGTGTTTAGTCTAAAAGTCCCCTTCACTTGCTCAAAGGGCAAACATTGCCCTTTCTCCATCTCTGCTCGCAATTGCTCTGTATAATACACCCCGTTCATCAAATTCTTTTAATTCCCTCTTAAATACTTTCACTCAATGTTTCCTAATTCCAGGTACTTTTGGTCCCTCAATCCCCCCCCCCATAGACATACCTATTCCTATTTCTTTTGCTTTATCATCCTAAAAGTGCTTCTTCCACACTTCCTATCATTATCCACCCAGACCTTCCATTTAAGGTTATTACAGGTCAGTCAAACTCAGTGCTACATTCACTACAACAGTAAATCTCTTAAACTCAAGCATGACATAGGTTCATAGGTAGGGGCTAAGTAAGCCTAGACAACAAGGTTCCCTGGCTTACGCCACCCAAGAAAGTTAATTTCCTGTGCCCCTATCGAGCAGAGCCACAGAAGTGATCCCCGGGGTGTATTTCCTATTTCCCATCCACTCATCAAGATTTTTTTTGAAGAGTGCTAATGAGGAACTTTGCTTGACATAGATGGGTAGCTTGTTCCAGAGTATAGGAAGTCTCTGGGATAGAAATCTATCCCTCCAGCATGTCCTGTTTATTGTGGTGACAAGGTTTAGTTCCCTAGTACATGTAGCTCGGAGGGATTAGGATATCTTAAGGTGTAGCATGTCCAACAGCTCTGGGTTTAACATAGCTTTGTATGGTAGTCTGAGATCTCCTCAGAATAGGCAATATGCTATAGATTAAAGCTGGAGTTTTTTGAGATAATCAGTGTAGGGAATCCGTTTGAGGCCAGCAGTTCTCTTTGTGATGTACTTATGTGGCTTTTCCAGCTGCTGCAGATGTCTTGTGAAGTACATTCCAAAAGGGGCATTGTACTCTATAATGGGTCTAATGAGTGCCAAGTAGAGGGGGAACAATGAACTCTTTTTTCCTGGATAAGAACCCTTTTGTGATAAGGTGTGGCACATAGAAGGATTTCCTTACTACTGTGGCAATGTGATTATCAAAGGAGAAACTACTGTCCACCTGTGTCCCAAGGTCTCTTATCACACATTTGGCATTAAGTAGACTGTCATCTATGTGGTAGTTCATGGGTACAGAGTTTTTACCAAAGGGGATGACAATGCACTTTTTTGGCAATGAGCTTGAGGCCATGCCTCTGACACCAGGCATCTGTCTCAGTGAGGCCCTTCTGTAGGATGTCCACATCATTTGGGGACTCAACTATGGCTCCTAGTTTGCAGTCATCTGCAAACTTCATTAGCCAGAGGTCTTCTGTGTTAGCCTATACTTTAGAGAATTAGATACCAGACAGGAGAGGTCCCTGGACAGAACTCTGTGGTACTCCACTTGTCACTGGTTTGAAGTCAGATTTTGAGTCTGCAACTTTTACAGTGTGGGTTCTGTCAGTGAGCCAGTTGGCAACCCATCTTGTGACATAGGGATTTATACCTAGTTTAGTGAGTTTAGCTATAATTCCAGAATGGGGGATGGTATCAAAAGCCTTGGCAAGGTCAAGATAGGCTGTGTGAACCACCTTACCCTCATCTATGGCTTCGGTGACTGCCTCAAAGAAGTCAAACAGGTTCAGAAGGCATGATCTGCCTTTCACAAACCCGAACTGAGTGGGGTCCAGAATTTGGAGGTTACCAATGTCTTTGTTTATGAGTTCCATGATGGCTCCCCCTTTGTGGAGTGGGATAACTGTTGCTGTGCACCATTCAGTGGGCACAAAGCCTGACATGAGACTATGATTGAACATGGTGCTTAGGTGGGGAGCCAGTTCATTCTGAAGTTTGTGTAAAATGCAGCATGGGAAGTTGTCCAGTCCCATGGATGCTGTGTTTTTGGTTTTAGAGAGTGCAGCTTTTACCTGCATAGATGTGATTACAGGGACTCTGTATTCTACCTGTATAGATATGGGCCTTTTAGGGGGTGAGAGGGAGGTAAAGTTAGCACTGAGCCTATCTGCCAGGATGTTGGCAATATCAGTTGATTCTGTACTTTTTATGCCATTGTGCTGTAATGCAGAGCAGATCTGGGTGTTGCTATTGAGATTCTTGACATAGCTATAGAATGCTTTGTGGATGCCCTTAGTATCAGTGGTGATTTTGTTTCTGTAGCTAGCTCTGGAGGATATTACATGGGATCTCAACTTCTTACTGAGGATGACAAGGCAGCTCCTCCACTCATGGGATTTTACTCTCTTATGCAACAGTTTCTTCCTTCTGTTGTAGAGTTTGTTTATGGCAGGGGACTACCAGATTGGCTTCCTTTTTTTGGAGCATAGTGTCTTGGTTCTGTTTGGGATAGCACGATCCATGCACTCGTGTAAGTGCTTATAGAGTGCATTTGTGTAGGATTCAGCAGTTGTAACTGTATTGTCCATCTGCATGGGTGTCATGAAGTTTGCCACTTCTGTCTTAAGAAGCATGAAGTTGGCTTTGAAGAAACTTTATTCTGTGGTTTCCTTAATGGTGGGTGGGGGTGGGATGCGGATATCTAGGGTGATTAGCTTATGGTCAGATCTGACCAACAAGGAGTTACTTTCAGGTGTGGAGCACAAGTCACTCATTCTGGTAATGACTAGGTCTAGGATATTGTTGCCCTTGATGGGAGTGTGGATAAGTTGATCTAGGGCATTGGAATTTATGAATTCCAGAAAGCGTTGAGCGAAGGAGTTGGTACATGAATAGCTTTCCCAGTTAATGGTGGGGTAGTTGAAATCACCCATTATTAGGGTGTTTGGTTGAACCCTAATATTTTCCAGTATATCAAGAAAAGATCAATGGGAATCCTGAGGCATGATGGGGATCTGTAGCAAGCTACAACTTGGATTCCAGTTTTGCCCAGAGTTAGTTGCACTTGGATAACCTCAGATGCATTATGTTGCGCAACTAGCCAGGAGGTGTGGATATCCTTAATGAATATCAACACATCTCCACCTTTGGTGTTCTGGTCCAGGTTAGATGGCTGAAAAGGGTGGTATGAATTATAGCCTGGTAATGCAGGGATGCTCTCTAGAGCCTTGAACCAGGTCTCAGTCACTGCACAGATATCGATGTTCTCCATTTTAAGGAGTGCCTTGAGTGAGTGCATTTTGAAATTTAGACTTCTAGCATTGAGTAGCATTAACCTCAGATTTTGCTTGCCTGCTCCTGTTACGGTGGAGAATTTGTCATTTGAACCTTGCCTAAAAAAGGCACTATAGAGTCGGTAAGAGCCCTAGCCAGTATCTAGAATCCCAGGGGTGACAAGTGCAGGATATCTTTCACAAAGCATCGTTGTCTGTCGACCATCTCGTCCCAGGCAGACAGATACTGGATCCCCCTTAGAATAACACCAGAAGCTTAGCCAATTGTTGAAGTCAATCATTTTGTCCTTGTACTGCGGTATCATTCTGGGTGATGGCAGGATGCTACTCAGGGCTAGGGTCATAACTGCCTGGGCTACATGATCGGATAGCTCTTCCATGTCTCTTTTCATGTAGTCCAGGGAGGTACATCTCAGGTCATTCACAGCAACATGGACAATGACAGAGTCATATTTGTACTTATCGTGGGGTGACCTGAGTGTGTGGGTTATGTGGTGGATCCTGGCACCCGACAGTCAGCTGACAGTACCCTTCTCCTTGCTTAGACTGCTGAGTGGGATATCAGTGTGCCTGACTATAGAGTCAGCTATGACTAGAGTGTTGGGTACGTTGGTTTGCCTTATGGGCTGTGGTTTATTGCCACACTGAGTCTGTGGGCTATGTGTTATTTGGATTGTGTTGGGGGGTGGAGGTTGGTTGCAGTTCTGCTTTGGAGGTCTCTGTTGCTTGAGCAGATAATTACGGAGAGCCTCTGTGAATGTTTTTGTGTTTCTATGTGTGGATTTCAGTGGTTTAGGTTTAGTGGGACTATGTGATGAGTGTGGTGTGGTGCAACTATTTACCTTTTCCTCTTGACTGTTAAGTTCAGTCTTAGTTGGAGAGAGCTCAGAAGCTTACAAACAGTAAACATACAGTGTTAATGTTTTCTGGGCCCTAGCTGTTTCTTCACCTGTCCTACTTTGCCTTGCTCTGCATACAGTCAGTCACACACCTTCTGTATTCTTACACTGCCTTTGGTGTAATCTGCATGTTCCCAGACATGTAAACTGCTAATAGTAGCACCATTACCCTTGACCCTTCTATTCTCACACTCACTATGTTCACCCAACTGGTCCATTGGTCCACGGTTCACTTTACTGCATTTCTTAATTTCTCTCAGCTCCTCCTCCTAATATTGTCTCCTGTTGGATACATGTTTACTTATTCATTTATGTGTATATGTATGTAAGTATGTTAGTTTAATGGGGTAGAGCAGTGATCATATATGACAAAATGCAGGCTCAAAATATTTCTTCTCACTTTTGACTATAGTAACCATATTGGATTTTGCACTCTCCATTATATACTTATTACTGACTATTTGATGGTCTCATTTAAAAGCCAGCATGTGCACTTGTTTCCCCCCTTTCTTGTAACTAGCCTAGTCTAGATACAGATTTGCTGTATCCAGGACTGTTTGTAAGCTCCTGAGCCCCCCAAGCCTTTCTGTGTTGGAGGGAAGCCTTCTAGCTTATCAGTGGGAGTGGTAAGCACTAGGTAACCTATCTACCAAAAAAGGAGTGGTTTCTGGCCCAGAAATTGTAGTTATTGGCCGTTTGGGCAGTTTTTTCCATTTCTTTCAACTTTCTGATTTAAAAGCCCACATTTGCACTTGTTTCCCCCCTTTCCTGTAACTAGGCTAGTCCAGATACCGATTTGCTGTACCCAGGACTGTTTGTAAGCTCCTGAGCTCCCCAAGCCTTTCTGTGTTGGAGGAAAGCCTGCTAGCTTATCAGTGGGAGTGGTACGCACTAGGTAACCTATCTACCACATAAGGAGTGGTTTCTGGCCCAGAAATTGTAGTTATTGGCCGTTTGGGCAGTTTTCCCATCTCTCTCAACTTTCTGCTTTAAAAGCCCACATTTGCACTTGCTTCCCCACTTTCCTGTAACTAGTCTAGTCCAGATACAGATTTGCTGTATCCAGGACTGTTTGTAAGCTTCTGTGCCCCCAAGCCTTTCTGTGTTGTGGGAAGCCTTTTAGCTTATCAGTGGGAGTGGTAAGCACTAGGTAGACTACCTACCACAAGAGGAGTGATTTCTGTCCCGGATTTTGTGGTTTATTGGCCTTTTGGGCAGTTTCTTCTATCTCTTTCAACTTTATGGCTTAAAAACCTACATTTGCACTTGTTTGCCCACTTTTCTGTAACTAGTCTAGTCCATATACAGATTTGCTGTGTCCAAGACTGTTTGTAAGCTTCTGAGCCCCCCCCCCCAAAGCCTTTCTGTGCTGGAGGGAAGCCTTCTAGCTTATTAGTGGGAGTGGTAAGCATTAGGCAGCCTATCTACCACAAGAGGAGTGGTTCCAGGCCCAGAAATTGTAGTTTATTGGCGATTGGACAGTTTGTCCATCTCTCTCTCTCAACTTTCCGGTTTAAAAGAATGTGTTTGCGCTTGTTTCCCGCCTTTCCTGTAACTAGTCTAGTCCAGATACAGACTTGATGTATCCAAGACTGTTTGTAAGCTTCTGAGTTGTGCCAGAATCTGCTCTTCAATTTTTTCCCTCAGATCTACTAGTTGACTCCTCTCCTGCACCTCTACTAGCTTATTAGTCTAGCACTTTATGAGACATCTTGTAGCAATTATTGTAGCACACAACAGTGCTAACAGTGCTAAATGTTCTACAAGGAAACAGATCCAGTATGTATTATCAATGCCCACCCCTTCAGGCATGTCTAAATGTCAGTTCCCTGTGCTTTCTCCTATTAACCTGGTGAACATGGGCATCCTGAGGCAATGTAGCAACTTAGGTTCATAGGTTCATAGATTCATACTAGGCTATCTGCCCTGGGGCAATTATAAGCTTAGCCCGATTCTGTATGGCTTACGCCACCCCTTGATTTGAGTATACTGTGCCCTTTTTAAGGTTTAGTTTACTGTGCCTCTGTCTAATAGTGACACGGGAGTAATCCCTGGGACAAACCTATGATCCCCCATCCACTTATCGAGATTCTTCTTGAAGAGATTCAGTGAGGTGCTCTGCCTCACATGAACTGGAATTCTATTCCAGAGCGAAGGGAGCTTCTGGGTTATGAGCCTGTCCCTCCAGCAAGTTCTATTTATTTCTGTGCTGAGGTTCAAGTCTCTCGAGCGAGTGGCTCTAAGGGATTTAGATTTACTGAGGTGGAGCATGTCCATTAATTCTGGATTTGACATAGCTTTGTATGTCAGGCATAGATCACCTCGAAGTAGGTGGTATGCAACTGAGTAGAGCTGGAGTTTTTTTAACTGAGCAGCATATGGCATCTGTTTGAGACCCTTGATCCTCTTGGTGAGATACTTTTGGGGTCTTTCTAATTGCTGCAGGTGTCGGGTAAGGTACATCCCAAAAGGGGCATTGTATTCTATGATGAGCCTGATGAGGGATGAATAAAGGGGCACGATTACCTCTCTTGATCTAGATGTGAAACCCTTCGTGATGAGGTGGGCTATGTAGAAGGTCTTTCTAACCACTTTGGCAATGTGGTTTTCAAAGGAGAGATTGCTATCAGCTTGGGTCCCCAGATCTTTAATAACTTTCTCTGTACTTAATGGGTTTCTGCCTATGTGGTAATTTGTGGGCACATTGCTTTTGCCAAAGGGTATGACTATACATTTATTGGCATTTAGCTTTAAACCATGGTGCTGGCACGAGTTATCTGTCTCTGTGAGACCTTTTTGAAGGATGTTTGTGTCAGCTGGAGAGTTGATTATGGCGCCCAGTTTGCAGTCGTCTACGAACTTGGTGAGCCATAGTCCTCCCACGTTTGCCTGTACCTCGGAAAAGTAAATACCAAACAAGAGTGGTCCCAGGACAGAACCCTGTGGGATGCCACTTGTGACTGGTTTCGAGTCTGACATGGCTTCAGCATCTCTCACTCTGTGGGTTCTGTCTTTGAGCCAGTTTGCGACCCATCTTGTGACATAGGGGGTTATATTTAAGCTGGATAGTTTATCTATGATGCCCGAGTGGGGTATTGTATCAAATGCCTTTGCAAGGTCCAGATAGGCTGTGTGGACTACCTTCCCTTCATCTATGGCTTTGGTGACTGTTTCAAAGAAGTCAACCAGGTTCAAAAGGCAGGATCTGCCCTTGACAAAGCTGAACTGGGTAGGATCTAGTGTCTGTAGGTCCCCGATGTTTTTGTTTATGAGCTCCATGATGATCCTCTCCATAGCCTTGCAGACTAAGCTAGTCAGGCTTATGGGGTGATAGTTTCCAGGGTCCATAGAGGCTCCACCTTTGTGGAGTGGGACCACTGTTGCTGTACGCCATTCTATGGGCACATATCCTGTAGTGAGGCTGAGATTGTATAGCTGTTTTATTTGAGGGATTAGTTCCTCTTGTAGTTCATGTAGGACGCAACCTGGGACGCCATCTGGTCCCATGGAAGCAGTGTTTTTTGCTTCTGAGAGGGGAGCCTTCACCTGAGCATCTGAGATGTTTGGGAGGCAGCCCTCTGCCGGGATAGATACTTGCTCTTTTGGGGGGGAGGGGGTGGAGAAGTTTGCACTGAACCTGTCTGCCAGGATATTGGCGATGTCTGTGGGTTCAGTGTATTTTTTGTCATTTAGAATCAACTCAGAACAAGTCTGGGAGTTGCATCCCAGGTTTCTAACATAACTGAAAAAAGCCTTATGATTGTCTTCAGTGTCCTGTGCAATATTTCTCTCGAAGCTGACCTTGGAGGATTTTATGAGGGATCATAATTTTTTGCTAGTACTGATCAGAGATGCCTTCCCTATTAGGGATTTTGCTCTATCATGTAGTAGCTTCCTCCTTCTGTTGTACAGTTTATTTATGGCAGGGGTCCACCAGACTGGACGCCTGCCTTTGGATGATTGGGTCTTGGTTTTGTTTGGGATAGCATGATCCATGCATTCCTGGAGATGTCCGTAGAATGCATTTATATAGGATTCTGCAGTTTGGGCTGTAGTTTCCACTGGCCCTGGGGCCTTGAAGGATTCCACTTCGTTGTTTTAGAAGTGAGAAGTTCACTTTTGAGAAGTTTTTCACTGTGGTTTTCTGGGCTGGGGGTGGGTTCGGGATGTGGACATCCAGTGAAATTAATTTATGGTCTGATCTTACCAATGAGGGATATACTTCTGGTGTGGAGCATAGAGTCCCCATGTTGGTAATGATCAGGTCTAGTATGTTGTCCCCTCTTGTGGGAGTGGTGACTAGTTGTTCCATAGCATTTGAGTTTATAATTTCCAGGAATCTTTGGGCTAAGGTGCTGGGGCTTGAGTAGTGCTCCCAGTCAAAGTTTGGGTAGTTGAAGTCACCCAATATAATGGTGTTCGGAGAGATCTTCATGTTCTCCAATGTTTTCAGGAAGGCCGAATGGGATTCCTGACTTTGAGAGGGTGGTCTGTAGGATGCTATAAACTGAAAAGCAATCTTGCCCACTGTTAGTTGCACATGGATGGTCTCTGATACTTCGTGCAATGCCACTAACCTGGAGGTGTGGATATCCTTGATAAATATGGAAACTCCCCCTTCTTTTGTGGTTCGGTCCGGGTTTTGGGACCGAAAAGCATGATACGAGGTATAGCCTGGTAGTGCTGGGGTGCTCTCTGGAGCCTTGAACCAGGTTTCTGTCACTGCACAGATATCGATGTTCTCCATACTGAGGAGAGCTTCAAGTGCGTGTATCTTGAGGTTAAGACTTCTGGTGTTTAGCAGCATTACCCTTAGTTTCTTGTTCCTTGTGCTGTCTATTGGGGTCGGTTTGACTTTTGAGCCTTGCCTAAAAAAGGCACTATGGGGGTGGCAAGAGCCTTTGCCAAAATCCAAAAGCCCAGTGGTGACAGGTGCAAGTTGTCCCTAGTGAAGCAACATGGCTTGTAGAGCATGTCATCCCAGGCTGACAGACACCGGATCCCCTTTGAATGACACCAAAATTTTAGCCAATTGTTAAAATCGATCATTTTGTCTTTGTACTGTGGCATCATTCTAGGTGAGGGTAAGATGCTGCTCAAGGTCAGGGTCATACCAGCCTGGGCTACATGATCAGAGAGCTCCTCTATGTCTCTTTTCATGTAGTCCAGGGAGGTACGTCTCAGGTCATTCAAACCAGCATGTACAATGACTGAGTCATATTTGTATTTGCTTTGGAGTGACCTGAGTGCTTGCATTATGTGTCGGATCTTAGCACCCGACAGGCAGCTCACCGTGACCTTCTCTTTATTCAGCCTGGTGAGCAGGACGTCAGTGTGTCTGACAATAGAGTCACCTATAACAAGAGTATCAGGTGTGTTATTCAGCCTTAAGGGCTGTGGCTGCTTGGCACACTGACTTTGTGGGTTATGTGTTGTGTGTGTTTTGTTTTGAGGTAGCGTTTGCTTGGATGCCTGCTTTGGAGGTCTCTGTTGCTTAGGTAGATTTTTATTTAGAGCCTCCGAGTAGGTTTTTGTGTATTTATGTGTTTGGTTCGCTGATGTGGTGGGACTATGTGATACTGGAATTGTGTTGTGTGAGGTTACCTTCTCCTCCTGACTGGTTACACCAGTTTTGAGATGAGAGAGCTCAGCCTCCAGTTTGGCTAAATAGTTGCATCTCTCACATATATTTGAACCTGTTTGGAGGAGGAGAGGGTTGTCCGTGTACATGAGACAGTTGTAGCATTGCCTCAAATTTCCCAGATTCTCCAGCTGGACTGGAGAGGAAACCATTGACTGACCTTTGGACATGCTAGAGTAACAGGGAAACTGAATTTAAGACGGACCAATAGAGGACAGGGTAATCGTAGAGAGTATAAGAGTAAGTAGTGCTTATGGTTTAATAGTGCTAACTTGTAGGATTACTTAATTGGACCAGTGAAGGGCCTTCGGATGAGAATATGGTGTTTAAATTGAGAGATAGAGCAGCTCTAAGGAAAAAAGTGAAGAGCAGACTTTGTGGAGCCAGGAATAGTTTAAACCCAATTAGGTGGCGCTGCCCGTTGTTGCGCTATGCTCAAAAATGCGCAAAACCGTGCAAAAGAGGGTTTTAAGAGAGGAAGATGAAGGAGTTTTGGAATTGACCCAAAATGGCCAATAAAACTACAGTTTCAAGTCAGTAACCACTCCCACAGGGGCAGGCAGGCTGCTCAATGTTTTTCACTGCCACTGATCAACAGAGAGATTTTCCTTTAGCCCAAGCAAAAAATGGCCTCACAGAAACTTACAAACAGTTCAAGAACAGCAAGCCTGTAACTGAACTTTTTTAAATCTCAGAAAAGTGGGAAAAAAGCAAGATTTTTTTTGTTTTTTTCAGAGATAGCAGAGGTTAACAAGTATCAACAAGTTATAACAGTGCAGTAAATGACCCCACACAAGAGTGCTAGGCCAAACACAGATAAAATGCAAGTTTTGAGAAAAAAACGATAAATAAGTGCAAACAGGAAATTCAGTAAACAGCTCTAGGTTGTGCTCTAAATACACTTACTAATGCAAAAATCAAATTTAACAAGCCAGAAAATGCTCAAAATAGATGGCTATGCAGAAAAACTTAGCAAATAAACAGAGGAAAAATACTTAAAGTCTCAAAAGTGGCTCCTTTCTTCTCTCAGCATTTTCTCCTCTTGGTGGGTGCTTCACCAACATCCAACAAGCCTGAAAAGACGCCAAAGCCACGAGGAAACCAGGTTTTAAGAGAGGAAGATGAAGGAGTTTTGGAATTGACCCAAAATGGCCAATAAAACTTCAGTTTCAAGTCAGTAACCACTCCCACAGGGGCAGGCAGGCTGCTCAATTTTTTTCACTGCCACTGATCAACAGAGAGACTTTCCTTTAGCCCAAGCAAAAAAATTGCCTCACAGAAACTTACAAACAGTTCAAAAACAGCAAGCCTGTAAATGAACTTTTTGAAATCTCAGAAAAGTGGGAAAAAAAGCAAGATTTTTTTTTTGTTTTTTCAGAAATAGCAGAGGTTAACAAGTATTAATAAGTTATAACAGTGCAGTAAATGACCACACACAAGAGTGCTAGGCCAAAGACAAATAAAATGCAAGTTTTGAGAAAAAAAACGATTTTAAAAATAAGTGCAAACAGGAAATTCAGTAAACAGCTCTAGGTTGTGCTCTAAATACAGTTACTAATGCAGAAATCAAATTTAACAAGCCAGAAAATGCTCAAAATAGGTGGTTATGCAGAAAAACTTAGCAAATAAACAGAGGAAAAATACTTAAAGTCTCAAAAGTGGCTCCTTTCTTCTCTCAGCATTTTCTCCTCTTGGTGGGTGCTTCACCAACAGCCAACAAGCCTGAAAAGACACCAAAATGACGAGGCAACCAGGTTTTAAGAGAGGAAGATGAAGGAGTTTTGGAATTGACCCAAAATGGCCAATAAAACTACAGTTTCAAGTCAGTAACCACTCCCACAGGGGCAGGTAGGCTGCTCAATGTTTTTCACTGCCACTGATCAACAGAGAGACTTTCCTTTAGCCCAAGCAAAAAATGGCCTCACAGAAACTTACAAACAGTTCAAGAACAGCAAGCCTGTAACTGAACTTTTTTAAATCTCAGAAAAGTGGAAAAAAAGCAAGATTTTTTTTGTTTTTTTGTTTTTTCAGAGATAGCAGAGGTTAACAAGTATCAACAAGTTATAACAGTGCAGTAAATGACCCCACACAAGAGTGCTAGGCCAAACACAGATAAAATGCAAGTTTTGAGAAAAAAACTATTTTTTTGTACACTAACAATCCTCTCCTCTTACCTTCCAAAACTCAGACTTGTGAGAAATGCACTTATATATCCAAATTGGAAGCCATGGAATCTCCAGCCAAGACTGGAATAGCTGGTCAACAGGAGAAGGTCAACACTTGCACCACACCACATGGAGCACATAGCCCACCAGAACACACACCAGCACTGCCTTCACTTAAAAACACAAACCACACACCCACCTTTGTGGAGGCTCTCAATAAAAATCTACCTAAGCAGCAGAGACCTCCATGGCAGAAATGCACTTGACCACCACAGCACAACACTAATCATGAGACATATAACTCTTCTAAACAGTGTGCCACTCAATGAAAGACCCTAAGGCAAAACAGCATGCCCAACACACTAGTCATAGGTGACTCAATAGTGAGGCACATTGATGTCCCACTCACTAGGTTGAATAAGGAGGAATAACAGTCAGCTGCCTGTCAGGTGCCAGGATCCACTACATAATGCACACACTCAGGTCCCTCAACAAAAGGTACAAATATGACTCTGTTATTGTACATGTGGGTGTGAATGACCTGAGATGTGCCTACCTGGATTACATGAAAAGAGACATGGAGGTGCTCTCAGATTATGTAGCCTAGGTGGGTATGACCCTAGCCCTGAGCAGTATCCTACCATCACCCAGAATGATACCACAATTGTTGTGTCTTTCAGCTTTTCCCAGTTAGGGGTCGCCACAGCAGAACTCCAGTCCGTTAATGATTGGCAGTAGATTTTTACATGTCGAGTTGCCAGCTCTGATGCACAACCTTCAATGAAGGTACACCCATTCACGCATATCTCCACACAGAAGACACTCTAGCTGAGAATCAAACAGGACAGCGTCTTACTGTGATGGCGACAATGCTGCTGCAGCACCACCACCGCAGTAAGCTGAAAATGATTGATCTCAATTGGCTAAGTTTCTGGTGTCATTCTAAAGGGATCCAGTATCAGCCTTCCTGGGATGACATGATTGACAGACCTCGATGCTTTGCCAGAGATGACCTGCATCTGTCACCCCTGGGCTTCTGGATACTAGTCAAGGCTCTTGCCACCCCTATAGTGCCTTTTTTAGGTGGTGTTCTAAAGAACAAACTACAACTGTAACAGCTACAAACAAATACAATCTGAGGGTCATACTGCTTAACGCTAGAAGTCTAAATCTCAAAATGCACTCACTTGAAGCACTCCTTAAAATGGAGAACATCGACATTTGTGCTGTAACAGAGACCTCGTTCAAGGCAGCAGAAAGCACCCCTGCAATACCAGGCTATAACTCATTCCACACCTTTCGGCCTAAAAAACCTGGACCCAAGCTCTAAAGGCGATGGTGTTTCTGTATTCATAAACGATGTGCACACCTCCAGAGTGGTAGCCCAACACAATGCATCAGAGATACTTCAGGTACAACTAACATTGGGTAAGACAACAATTCAGGTCATAGCCTGCTATAGTTCCCCAACCATGTCCCAAGACTAGCACTCCACATTCCTAAGCACCCTGGAGAATATTAGGGTCCAACCTAACGCTCTCATGCTAGGTGACTTCAGCTACCCCTCCATTAACTGGGTAAACTACTCATGTATCAATATACTTGCCCAATGACTCCTGGAGTTCATTAATTCCATTGCCCTGGACCAGCTTGTTCTTACCTCCACTAGAGGTAGTAACATCCTTGACCTGGTCATTACTAACATGGGTGACTGTTGCTCTACGCCAATAGTCAGCTCCTCCCTGGTTAGATCCGACCATAAACTAATCACCTTGGAAATCCACCCCCCCCCCCCCCGCAAAGGTAACTACCATGAAAAACCTTTCCAAAGCTAACTTTGGGCTCCTAAAAACAGAGGTGGCTAACTTCACGGCACCCATGCAAATGGAGAATAGTTGTGTGACCGCAGAATCATACACCAATGCACTGTACAAACACGTACACAAATGCATGCATAGAACCAAAATGCTCTCCTCCAAAATAAGGAATCAATCTGGTGGTCCTCTGCCATAAACAAACTCTAAAACAGAAGGAGGAAACTGATGCAGAATATGGTGAAGTCCTAAGACTGGAAAAACTCCCTTATCAGCCTAAACAAAAAGTTGTGATCCCTCATCAAATTCTCTGAAGCTAGCTATGAAAACAGAATTGCAGCAGATGGTAAAGACATACACAAGGCCTTCTATAGTTATGTAAATAATCTTCATGGCAATAACCAGATTTGCTCTGAGCTACTGCACAAAGGTACCTTTTATACCAAGCCAGCAGATATTGCAAGTATACTGGCTGACAGATTCAGTGCCAACTTTACCCCTTTCCCCCCAGTGGACCAATCACAATACCAATAGATTTCTGGCCATCCAGTATTACTGCTGCACAGGTTAAAACAGCACTGCCCAAGGCCAATAATACAGCTTCTATGGGACCTGACAATATCCCTGGTTGTGTTCTACATGAACTATAGAGTGAATTGGCACCCCACCTGTGTGCCCTCTTTAATCACAGCCTCACCTCAGACTTTGTCTCTACTGAATGGCACACTGCTACAGTCATCCCTCTCCACAAAGGAGGAGTGACTACAGACCCTGGGAACTATCACCCCATTAGCCTGATGAGTCTGATATGCAAAGCTATGGAATGCATCATCATGGACCTAATAAACAAGGATATAGGGAATCTCCAAACTCTGGATCCCACAAAGTTTGGTTTTGTGAAGGATAGATCATGCCTGCTCAACTTCGTCAACTTCTTTGAGTCAGTCACCAGAGCTGTGGATGAAGGCAAGGTGGTTCATACAGCCTACCTTGAGCTGACCAACGTTTTTGAAACTATTCCCCACTCAGGAATCATAGAAAAACTCACCAAGCTTGGCATCAACCCCTATATCACTAGGTGGGTTGCAACCTGGCTCGCAGATAGAGCCCACAGTGTGAAATTAGCTGACTCCAAGTCAGACTGCTGAATAGTCATGAGTGGAGTCCCCCAGGGTTTGATCTTGGGTCCTCTCCTGCTTGGTATCTGCTTCTCTGAAGAACAGGTCAACATGAAAGGTCTATGGCTGACAAAGTTCACAGACGATTGCAAGTTGGGAGCCATTATTAACTCCCCAGGTGATGCTGACCTCCTACTGAATGACCTCACTTAGACCAACGACTGGTGTCAGAACCATGGGCTTAAGCTCAATGCCAAAAAATGTGTTGTAATCCTCTTTGGGAAAAACCCGATTCCCATGAATTACCACATTGATGGTAGTCCACTGAACACAGAAGGCATTATAAGAGATCTGGGAACACAGGTTGACAGCAACCTCTCTTTTGATCACCACATTTCCACTACGGTCAGAAAGTCCTTCTATGTGGCACATCTTATTACTAAGGGTTTTGCATCCAAGAAGAAAGAGGTCATTGTCTTCCTCTACTCTTCCTTCATTAGGCCAATTATCGAGTACAATGTCCCATTTGGCATGTACCCCACTAGACACCTGCAACAACTGGAGAGGCCACAAAAGTACCTCACAAAGAGGATCCTAGGCCTTAAACACTTGTCCTATATGGACAGACTCAAAAAACTCCAACTATTTTCTGTCTCATATCACTTACTTAGAGGCGATCTCTGCTTGACCTACAAAACCATGTTGACCTAGCTCTGTTAGAAATGCTACATCTAAAGAAATCCAAATCCCTCCGCACCACATGCTCTAGAGACCTCAACCTCATTAACACAATTAGCAGAACATGCTGGATGGACAGGTTCATAACCCAGAGACTGCCCATGCTATGGAACAGACTTCCCATACATGTCAAGCAGAGCACCTCACTGACCCTCTTCAAGAGAAATCTTGATGAGTGGATGGGAAACAGAAAATTCACCCCGTGGATAACTGCAGTGGATCTCCTCGACAGAGGCACTGGGAACTAAGGTCAGGTGGCACTATGCCAGGGTAATCCTATGGCTAGCCTTGTAAAGGACCCATGGCCATTAGCCTAATACACACCTATGAACCTATGAACCTATGATATACCCTACGTGATTCTTTTTCACTTTCATCATAAAACATCAGAGCCTTTGTAACATCTCTTCTGTATCTTTCAATAATAACATACAATCATTTTCAAACACATTTATACTATTTTTAACCTCTCATTTTTCAACTATCCAGTGGCTCTGTTATTCAGTGTGCTAGTTTCTCCAAAACAAATGTAAAGATCTTGGGGACAGTGGATATCTATTTGTTGTTCCTGTGCCTAATGTCAACTTATCTCAGAGACCTCTGTTTACATTAATTAGAGGATTTACCTTATTATGCAGTACTCTAATGATCGATATTATCATTAGCTCATTAGCAGTGCTTATTGTTTTGTGAGGCATTACTTCAAAACCACAGGGAGATGGTGCAGTGCCATTTCAGTGGCTTTCATTCCCTGTTTCATATACATCAAAACATTTGCCTCAGTTACACTGATATCAATCCCAGGGTTTGCTGTTCTTGCTGAGGAACTTTGCCATGCAGGACTCCTTCCTAGTTTCTGTAAATCCTTCTTTACCTCTGTACAGCTGCAAGTCTACAGACTCTCTCTTGAAATTCCACTATTAAAAAGTGTAGAGTATTTAGAGGCATTGCAGAAAATGCTAACAGGGCTAATTTAGCTTTGCATTTTCTGAAGTATTGCCATAGGTTCATAGGTAAGTACTAGTATAGCTACCCTTGTGGGCCATTTAAGCCTAGCTGGTTTCCCTTTTTGGGCTTAGAATAACTTATTCCATTTGGTTTTAGATTGGCTTTACCCATCCCATGGTCAATAATTATAGATTACCCCTAATGAGAATAACTGGGATCATACCATAGATAATTTGAGGGGACCCATATATGGGAGAAAATTTAGAAGCTGCCTCTATCCATTACTAGTACAGGATGCAGTCCTGGGTAAATGTTCTGTTTCCCATCTATAGATCTAAGTTGCACTTGAATATGGACAGGAGTGAATATGTGGATGAGAATTCTGTTCCATAGCAGTAATATCCTCCAAGAGATATATTTGTTCCTCCAAACCATTCTGTTGATTTGACAGGAGAGCTTTAGATTCCTAGACCAAGTACTTCTGATGCAATTTGACTTGGTGATGTGCAGGAAATCCATCAGCAATGGTTTTGAAGATGTGTTGTATACCAGACACAGGTCATCTCTTAGCAGTCTGTAGGACACTGAGTATAATGACAGGACTTTGAATCAGTCCATGTCAGACATGTTGTTTAGGCCTTGTATCCTTTTAGTAAGTTATCTCTTATAGGTTCATAGGTTCATAGGTTCATACTAGGCTATCTGCCCTAGGGCATTTATAAGCCTAGCCAGAGTGTGTGTGGCTTTCACCACCCCTTAGGATGAGAATACTATACCCATTAGTTTACTGTGCCTCTGTCCAGCAGTGACACAGAGATGATTCCCGGGGTAAACCTACGATCTCCCATCCACTCATCAAGATTTCTCTTGAACAGAGTCAGTGAGGGGCTCTGCCTCACATGGACTGGGATTCTGTTCCATAGTGTAGGGAGTCTCTGGGTGATGAATCTATCCCTCCAGCACGTCCTATTTATATCCGTGTTGAGGTTTAAGTCTCTTGCTCCCGTGGCTCTGGTGGATTTGGATTTTTTGAGGCGGAGCATGTCCATTAATTCCGGGTTGGACATGGCCTTGTATGTCAGGCACAGATCACCTCTGAGCAGACGGTATGCGACTGAATAGAGCTGGAGTTTCTTCAGTCGGGCATCGTATGACATATGTTTGAGCCCCTTTATCCTTTTGGTGAGGAACTTTTGGGGTCTTTCCAACTGCTGCAGGTGTCGGGTAAGGTACATTCGAATGGGCGTTGTACTCAATCATTGGTCTGATAAGTGAAGAGTACAGGGGTACAATGACCTCTCCTGATCTGGATGTGAATCCTTCATGATCAGGTGGGCAATGTAGAAGGTCTTCCTAACCACTTTGGCAATGTGAGTGTCAAAGAGAGGTTACTGTCAACTTGGGTCCCCAGGTCCCTGATAACTTCTTCCGTGTTTAATGGATTACCACCGATGTGGTAATTAGGGGTTACCTTGTTTTTCCCAAAGGGTATGACTGTACATTTTTTGGCATTTAGCTTAAGGCCATGGCTCTGGCACCAGTTATCCATTTCTATGAGACCTCTCTGGAGGATGTCTGTGTCTGATGGAGTGTCAATTATGGTGCCCAGTTTGCAGTCATCTGCAAATTTTGTCAGCCACAATCCCCCTATGTTTGCCTGCACTTCAGAAAAATAAATGCCGAACAAGAGGGGCCCAGGACTGAGCCCTGTGGGACACCGCTCATGACCGGCTTAGAGTCTGACATGGCACCAGCAACTCTAACCCTGTGTGTTCTGTCCTTGAGCCAGTTTGCAACCCATCTTGTGACATATGGGTTTACATCTAAGCTGGTGTGCTTTTCTATGATGCCCGAGTGGGGTATTGTGTCGAACGCTTTTGCTAGGTCAAGGTAGGCTGTGTGAACTGCCTTACCCTCATCAATGGCCTTAGTGACTGTTTCGAAAAAGTCGACCAAGTTCAAGAGGCAGAATCTGCCCTTGACAAAGCCAAATTGGGTAGGATCCAGTGTCTGTAGGTCCCCATTGTCTTTATTTATGAGTTCCATTATGATCCTCTCCATAGCTTTGCAGACAAGGCTCGTCAAGCTTATGGGGTGGTAATTTCCAGGGTCCGTAGAAGTACCGCCTTTGTGGAGTGGGACCACAGTTGCCGTACGCCATTCTTTGGGTACGTATCCTGTAGTAAGGCTAAGATTAAACAGCAGCCTTATGTGTGGGTTTAGTTCCTCATTGAGTTCGTGTAGCACACAGCCGGGGACACCATCCGGTCCCATTGATGCGGTGTTTTTTGCTTTAGAGAGAGCAGCTCTCACCTGGGCATCTGAGATGTTTGGGAGGCTAGACTCTGGTGGGATAGATATTTCTCCTTTTGGGGGGGAGGGAGGGGAGAAAATTGCACTGAACCTGTCTGCCAGTATGCTGGCAATGTCTGTGGGTTCAGTGATTTTTTTATCATTTTGGACTAATTCTGAGCATATCTGGGAGTTTCCACCCAGGTTTCTAACATAGCTAAAGAAGGCCTTATGATTGTCTTTTGTGTCATTAGCGATTTTTCTCTCAAAGTTGGCCTTGGATGATTTTATGAGTGATCGTAGTTTTTTGCTAGTATTGATCAGATATGCCTTCCCTTTTAGGGATTTTGCTCTGTCATGTAGTAGCTTTCTCCTCTTGTTGTAGAGTTTGTTTATGGCTGGGGTCCACCAGACCGGGTGCCTGCCTTTGGTGGAAAGGGTCTTGATTTTATTAGGGATTGTGCTCTAGTTGTATACTGTATATCTGGACAGATACATGCCAAAAGGAGCATTATATTCAATGATTGGCCTAAAGAGGGCTGAGAAAAGAGAGACAATCACATCCCTAGATCTAGGCACAATCCCTTTGCTTGTAAACTGTGAAATATAGAATGAATTTCTTACAACAATGGACAAATGATATTAGCCAAGAACTTTATACAAAAAGTCAGAAGAACCAAACCTCATATCAAATGTACTGCAAAGCATTCATTGATATTTTGTCATAAACAGTATGTCAAATAGTAATTATATAAGGATAGTAAACACATCACTTTGTTGAGATTAGTAACCACAATAATTAAGGCGACATATTTGTATATATGTATATAAGGTTTAGTAGAATAGATTGTTATCACTATATAGGTTGATGTTATACCTCTAGTATTGCTCGCAGTTGTATATAATGTACAGTAGAACTGCTATATGATAAAAGCTCTTGGACTAACTTATAATATAACCATATCCTCCTAGTAACACAAATGGTATTTCTACTTAATTTGAATGTTAATGAGTAAAGTGGGCAATAACTATTATTACATGCTTATGGTATGCACTCTGTAATGTCAGCTGTACCACATGTATATGTCTTTTTATCTTTTTCTAAATAGTTTGTGAATAAATATTGAAAAAAAAGAAATGTTATAAAAAAAAAAAAAGCAATGGACACATGTTGACAAAGTTATGTCACTGTCAACATAAGTTCACAAATATCCCAAACAAAGGGGTCACCCGTTAGGGATAAATTGCCAATGTGGGTAGTTACCTGGAAGAGATGACTTCTCAAAGAATACAAGAACGCATTTTTTGGCATTTAGTTTCATTCCATGATTTTGGCATCAGTTATTTAAATAGGACGAAATTCCTGCAGGATGGCTAGCTCATTTGGGGATATAATGACTGTTCCTAGCTTGCAGTCATCTGCAGACTCAGTCATCCAAAGACCTTCGTATTGGCTTTTACTTCAGAAAAGTAGATATCAAAGAGGAGAAGTCTCAGCACATAACCCTAGCTAGGGAACTCCACTGGACACTGGTCTCTTTGTGTAGGTAACTTCCACTGTTTTGATTATCTGTGTCCTGTCTATGAGCCAGTTGGCAATCCAGCAGGTGACATAGGAGTTTATTCCCAGTTAATTTAGATTTTCTCTTATACCAGAATGGGGAATTGTGTCAAAAGCTTTGGCCACTTTGAGGTATGTGATATGTAACATTTTGACTTCATCCATTGCTCTGGTGACCTTTTGAAAAAAATCCACCCGGTTGAGTAAGTATGTCTTGATGAATCGAAACTGACAGGGGTGCAGTGTTTGGAGGTTTCCTATGTCTTAATTGATTAGTTACATAAGTCTTTCCATGGCTTTACATATGAGACTGGTCCTACTCATGGGTCTCTAGTTGCCTGGGTCTGTGGAAGGTCCTCCCTTATGCAGAGGAATGACTGTAGCTGTTCTTCATTGATTTTGTACAAAACCTGTAGAGAAGCTGAGATGAACAGTGTTGTTGATGGTGTGGCTAAACCATGCTTCATGCATTTATGATGCCTCCAGCAATATTGCCAGATCCCATCATTGCAGTATGTTTAGCTTTTGATAGCACATTTAGGACTTCATCTTGTGTAATAGCTGGAGACAAGCCTGTTTCAGGTATATCTTGAGGGACCAAAGAAGGGGAGAAAGTGGTAAATTTATTGACCAGTAGGTTCACTGTATTTTCAGCCTTAGTGTTGGTAATGTTATACATAGTTATTTCAGTGCATTGCTGCATTGTGATTTTGACATTGCAACCATAACTAAAAAATGTCTGTGACTGTATTTGGTTTGAGTAGTCATTTTAGCATCAAACTTTACCTTGGTGGATTTTATTAAGGTACTGAGTTGTTTGTTTATTCAGTGTCAAGGGCTTTAACATTCTGAGAATTACTCTTCTTTCTTCTCATCAAAATTATATTTCTTTTATTAAAATGTTTATATTATGATTCCACAGGGTGGGTTTGTTTCTGGGATTTGTCCTGCAATTGTTCCTACAGGGCAGATCTTTACATGCTGGTATAGTGTGGTGATGTTTCTGTATATACAGTGGAGTTAACTGGGATTGGTGGTGATTTGAAGCTTGCCAATGTATCACTTAGGAGTAGGTTTGTCTTAAAGAAATTTCTAAATATACATTGGGTGGAGGGGAATCTCTGGTTTCCGTTTTATTTTGAAGGAGACTGCAATTGTCTGACTTAACAAGTGATGAAGATGTGCAGGGCATGGTGCAAGATAATCCCATATTAACAAGGACAAAATACAAGATGTTATTTCCCCTAGACAGTATTCTGAATAATTGATCCAGAACATTTGTACTGACAACATCTGGGAATCTCTGTGCTTGTGCACTTGTGGTGGTTTGTGTCTCCCAATCTATAGCTGGATAGTTTAGATCACCTATGAAATGGTATTGGGTTTAATTCTGAGTGATTCCCATTCCTATAGATAGTCATTGTGGCATTCTTTTGTCATAAAGGGTATTCTATAGCTAGCTAATATAGCATGTGACTTTTTTGATGGTTATTTGGAAATGAATAAGCTCTAGTTTCTCAAGCTGCTTTACCAACCATGAAGTGAGTCTCTTCTAGATGTAGACTGATACACCTCCACCTTTTTTCCCTTCCTGTGCAGTAGCTGGTCTAAATATGTGGAAGGCGTTATAACCCTATACAACTAGAGTGCTCTCCATTATTTTAAACCATGTCTCAGTCACTACACAGACGTCTATGTCTTCTAGTGTGAGAAGGGCTTATAGGCAGTAGAGTTTCTTGTTTAGGTACCTAGCATTGATTAGTAACACCTTCATATTTCCCTTTGCTTGTTTCATCACATTGGTAGGTTTATCAGATTGGCATTGTCTAAGAAAGACAATATGGGGGTGGACAATGTCTATGCCAATACTTGAAACTTTAGAGGAGACAGATGCAGGCCAACCCTGCTGAAACAGCATGGTCTGTCAATCATATCCTCCTAGATTGACAAATGTTGGACACTCTTTAGATTCTTTTTCTTCTTCTTTCAGCTGCTCCCGTTAGGTGTCGCCACAGCGGATCAACTGTTTCCATTTCTTCCTATCCTCTCCATCTTGCTCTGTCACACCAACCACCTGCATGTCCTCTCTCACCACATACATAAACCTTATCATAGGCCTTCCTCTTTTCCTGTTACCTGGCAGCTTCATCCTTAGCATCTTTTTCAAAATATACTCTGCATCCCTCCTCAGCACATGTCCAAACCAGCGTAATCTTTCCTCTCTGGCTTTGTCTCCAAACCTTCTAACCTGGGCTGATCCCCTAATATACTTATTCCTAATCCTGGCCAACCTTGTCACACCCAGTGCAAATCTTAACATCTTGAACTCTGCCACATCAAGTTCTGACTCCTGCCTTTTGTCAATGCCACTGTCTCCAACCCATATAACATTGCTGGTCTCACTACCCTCTTCTAGACCTTCCCTTTCACTCTTACTGGTACTCGTCTGTCACAAATCACTCCTGTCACTCTTCTCCACACACTCCATCCTGCCTGTACTCTTTTCATCACCTCTCTTCCACACTCACCATTACTCTGAACTGTTGATCCCAAGTATTTAAACTCATCCACCTTCACCACCTCTACTCCCTGCATCGTCACCATTCTTCTATCCTCCCTCTCATTTCACACACATATATTCTGTTTTAGTCCTGCTGACCTTCATTCCTCTTCTCTCTAGAGCATATCTCCATCTCTCCAGGGTCTCCTCCGCCTATTCCCTACTCTCAATACAAATCACAATGTCATCTGCAAACATCATAGTCCATGGAGACTCCTGTCTGATCTCATCTGTCAACCTGTCCATCACCATTGCAAATAAGAAAGGGCTCAGAGCTGATCCTTGATGTAATCCCACCTCCACCTTAAATGCATCCATCACTCCCACAGCAGATCTCACCGCTGTCACACTACCCTCGTACATATCCTGGACCACTCTTACATACTTCTCTGACACTCCCTACTTCCTTATACAATACCACAACTACTCTCTAGGCACCCTGTCATATGCTTTCTCTAAGTCCACAAAGACACAATGCAACTCCTTCTGACCTTCTCTGTACTTCTCCACCAACACTCTCAGAGCAAACATCACATTGGACACTCTTTAGATTACTCCACAAAATAACTAAGCCATTTATTGAAGTCAATTATCTTTTGCACATATTACAGTATCATCCTTGGAGAAGATAGAATGCTGCTCAATGTTATGCTCATACCAGCCTTGGACACATAGTCTGAGAGTTTCATCATGTCTCTCCTTATATAGTCCAGGGAGCTATGACAACAAAATTTCCAACGTAACAAAATTCACTTGAGACAAACTCGTGGTTCTGCTGTTTAATGCTGGGAGTTTAAATGTGAAACTGCACTCCTTGGAAGCACTCCTCACCTTGGGAGATGCTGACATCTGTACAATCACTGAGACATGGTTGTTCGTGGAGAGCACCCTGGCCATGCAAGGCTACTATGCCTTCCACATGTTCAGACCTCAAAATGAGCATGAAGGAACTAAAGGTAGAGTTGTATCCATCTTCATTAAGCCAAGTAAATATCAAGATTGGTCAGATAATATGACCCTCTCGAACTCTTCCATGTACAGTTATCTATATGCAAAATACACTCCCTCATCATTGTTAGCTATAGGTCTTCTACCATGACCCAAGAAAAGCACACCATCTACCTGGACATGCTGGAGTCACTCACAATACAGCCTAACACCTTAGTCATGGAAGATTTCAACTATCCTTCCACTGACTGGGTGACATACATGAGCACGAACATGTTCGCCCAGAGGTTCCTGGACTTTGTCAAAAAAAATGCTCTGGAACAGATATTCTGCACACACACACACGGGGCTCAAATGTCCTAGACATAGTACTCACCAACATGGAGGGGGGTCACTGCACTCCCCCCTGTGTGATTCCCTCCCTGGTAAGGACGGACCATAAATCAGTCTTGTTTGAAGTAACTATTAAACCTGTCAGTACCACAGGAGCAAAGAAACTATAAACTTTCCAAACCAAAGTAAACTACGGCCTACTAAGCGATGGTATAAAAAGTTGTATATTCCCACAATCAGAGACAATGACTCCTATGTAGAGGTGTACACAAATGCTCTCTACAAACACTTAAACAACTGTATAGAATCTGTGCCTGACCGGATTAAAACTGGTCCTCCCAAAAAAACAAGCCACCCTTGTGGACCTCAAGTATAAACAGATTATATAAAAAAAGGAAAACATTGATGGCTAAAAACAAATGGGAACTGACTCAGCAGAGGTAGAATTCCCTCCACAGCTTGAACAAGCAGATTAGAAATCTTGTAAAGTCCTCTAAAGCTAATTGCAAAGGTAAAATAGCATCCCTAGCTTAGGTTACTCATAAGGTAGTCTTTAACTACATCAAAAATCTGAAAGAGAATGCCCAGCTATGTACCAAACTGGTAGTAGATGGTAAAATTCATACTATACTGGAGGACATTGACAACCTGGTAGTTGAAAGATTTGGCACAAACTTCACCCCCCTGACCCTAGCAGCCATACCTCAAAGCACACCTGACACCAGTCTCCTGCCTAGTGTCTCTAGATATCAGGTCATATCTGCACTCTTCAAGGCCAAAAACACAGCCTCAATGGGACCACATAACATCCCAGGTTGCTTATTATGGAATCTAAAACAGGACATGGTGGGGCCACTTGGTGTTCTCTTTAACCATATCCTGAGAACTGGCTTTGTTCCAGCAGACAGGAAAACAGCAATGGCAATCCTCTTGCACAAGGAGGGGCCATCAACTGACCCTGGGAACTCTAGACCCATAAGTCTAACAAGCCTCATCTGCAAGGCCATGTAAAGAATCAAGGACCTTATTAATAAGGGTATAGGTGACCTTCAAACTCTAGACCCAACCAAGTCTAGCTTTGTTAAGGGTAGATCATACTTATTAAACCTAGTAGACTTTTTCAAGAAAGTCACCAAAGTCCGGGATGAAGGTAAGACAGTGCATACTGCCTATGTTGATCTAGCCAAGGCTTTTGACACAATCTCCCTTTCAGGTATCATTAAGAAACTGTCCCAGCTGGGGATTAACCCTTACATCACTGGATGGGTAGCCAACTGGCTCACCAACAGAACACATACTGTCAAAGTTGGTGACTCCACCTCTACTAGTAGACCCGTCACCAGTGGCATACCACAATGATATATGCTGAGCCCTTTACTGTTTGGAATCTATTTCTCGAAAGTCCAGGCTAAACTAGATGGCCTTTGGCTTACCAGTTTTGCTAATGATTGCAAATTGGGTGCAATCACTGAGTCCCCCAATGATGTTAATATATTACAGGAGGGACTAACACAGATATATGACTGGTGCTAAAGCCATGGTCTAAAACTCAATGCAAAAAAAGTACATTATTATCCCCTTTGACAAAGCTAATTAGAATATTGTCAGCACCCCCCTAAGTTCAAAGCCAGTGTTGTGAGATCTGGGAACACAGGTAGATGGCAATCTGAACCTTGACCTAGAAGTTTCCACCGTGTTAATGAAAGACTTCTACATTGTGCATTTCATAAGAAAGGGCATCACATCCAGGTCTAACGATGTTATAACTCCACTGTATTCAACTCTCATCAGACCGCTAATAGAGTACAATGCTTCCTTCTGCATAAACCTCACCAGAGACCTGCAGTAGCTGGAGAGACCACAGAGGTTTCTAACCAAGAAAATACAGGGCTTCCAAACCATGACTTACACAGATAGACTGAAAGCCCTATCACTGTACTCTGTACCTTATGGGCTGCTGAGAGACGACTTGTGCTCTTATGGATATGCTGCACATTCACAAGTCAAATGGTACAAGAGTCACTCACTCTAGGGATCTCAACCTAGTCTGTGACATTAACAGAATATGCTGGAGAGACAGATATATCTCCCAGAGATTGCTGCTACTCTGGAATAAACTTCCAATTCACATGAAGCAGAGCTCCTCACTGACCTTATTCAAGTGCAACCTGGACAAATGGATGGGAGACCATAAATTCACTCCAGGGTGGCACCTGTGTCCCTGAAAGACAGGGGTAGTCACTGTTTATCATGGATGCTCTCTGCAAATTATGTCCATCTAACAAAAGACAATTGAACAACTTGGGAGTAACATGGTTAGTCTTGTAAGGGCTCTAGGTCTGCTAGGCTAGTAACCTCCGATGAACCTATAGCTCAAGTCATTGACACTGGCATGAACTATGATAGTCATTCTGGGACTTGTTGTTCAAGGACATTAGTGCATGCGTGATCTGACATATACTGGTCATACCTCTCAACTGTCAAGATTTTTGCAGAATGTCCATATTTTTGCCTCAAAGTGTTGGTCTGTTTCACATAAAAGTTTAGTTTTCTGACAAACTATTGGCAAATCATTCAGGGGTGAAGTAAAAAATAATAGACACTTGAGTTTCAGACTTCATTCCCTTCAGAAAATCCATGTTAATGTAAAACCTGTTATTCTATCAACTTTCTACATTTGTATTAGCAATCTTTAAAAATTGTCCCTATTTTGGGTCCTTTTCCCCTCGATTATTTATGACATTGTCCAGATTTCTTGTATTATGAGTTTGAGAGGTATGATCCTGACACCTGACAAGGACAACCATCACTCTTTCCTTGCTCAGTCTGCATATTACTACCCATACATGCTGATGAAGGCACATGGGCAGTATGCTCATGTATGCAGAATGTGGATGTTAGTTATGATACAATACAGCACTATAGCCATTCCTAGTGCCATGAAGTTGCACTATGTGGATACACTAGTGCTACAGTACAGTATTGCACTGTCCCACATGTGATCAACAAACTTGTATCCATAAGCATGGCACTACCATTTTGCTCATGATGCAGACCTCGATGAGTGGCCAATACTACTTCTGGTGCTGCAGAATACAGATCTGCAACATGATGGGCTAATGATGATCTTGTATGTTCTGCAATGGCCATTTCAGAAGTGCTTTTTAGAACATTATTATGAGCCTTTACTGCAGATTTATGCCTGGCATCACTTACCAGGTCGGAGTGTGTTGCCACTTGTATCACCCATTCTGGTGAGCAATGTTGGCATTGCTACAGTGACCTGAGGGAATGTAACCCTGGCAAGCTTTAGCAGCAGTCAGCAGAGGTTACGGAGAGACAAATTTAAATGAATCATAAGCAATTTCTTTTCAGTAATATTGTCCAAGTATTTTACCTGTTTTTCATGTAAAATTAGAAGGGCAGTTCTTTTTGCCAGACAGAGGGGATCCTGATGTCAATGTGGCTGGATGTTACAGAAGGTGACTCTACTGGCAGCAAGGTGTCTATGACATCTGTGACATTCTACTGTACAACTGAGAGCATTTTGTTAGCATATGTAAGTAATATGTTTCCCATATTGTCATCCTTCTATAAGTCCAGTCATGGAAGAAGAGAAGGAAGAAGAGGTGAGTCCAGTGTCAGTTTGGTTTGTGCTGCCTGAAGACTCTGACAGTGGTTTACTTGTGGCTGACAGAGCTATCCATGAAGAGGTGGACACTACTGCCCTTGCAGATGTTGACCTGTGGGGTTCACTGTTACTCTCCATGGTTGTTCTTGCGAAGGGAAAGAAAGTTCCTCTTCTGAGAGTTTAATGCATGGGTCACCTCTGGTTTTACTGTATAAGCTATGGATCCTAGTCATGCTGAGGTCTAGCAGCAGCAGAATATCTGACACAGCAAGTACAGCACCTTCTAGCATGGCTTGTTAAAACTCATGACTGGCACACTCTGCTCTTTAGGCCAAAAGCAAGCAACTGGCCTATAACAACAGCTACCCAGGCGAGTGATGCCTAGGCTTGTTACTATTTTGATCACTGTTGCATATGACTATGCCAGGATCTGATGATTTCACTTACTACTGTTTACCTCCCTTTTATATCATTCTCCATCCCTTGTTTATTGTTCAACTCTTTTCATCCTTATTTGTCCACCTTCTGTTGATATACATCTATTGTTATTCCAGCTTTCATGTGTCTACCACTCCTGCCCATCTGAGTCAGTGGTTTATGTTTGCCTGTCTACTAGTTATCAGGCATCTCCCTGTCTATCTCTTCATCAGCCTTACCTCACTATTTTCTCAACCATTTCTTATTTTCAATATATGAAAAAGGAGCTATTTTACAAAAAAATTCCTTTCCCTTTAATCTTTCATTAGTTATGATTATCCTTCTAAGTTTCCTTATGCATGATTATTTTTTTCTGCCTCATTTCCCCATGTAAATGATGATGAGAGTTGAAACATTGGTATGTACAGTCACATTGGTCTAGCTGATGACCACTGTGCTACCTTCTGGTGGTAGATAAGAGTAAGATACAGCTGTACAATGTTACACTGTGTGCATAAATTCACAGTGACTCAGCCACAGCAGGGTGTCTTCCTTGTGGCATATGTCACATTAGATATTGTTCCAGTGTAGGACTACTTCAGCCATCAAGCAGTCTGGTGCACTAATTCTTCAATTAGCACTACACTTCTCTTTAATAATATGTTCCTTCACTTGCCCTGATAGTGCTATCCAACCCCCAATGCACATCTGATAATCTATGTAGCTCAAAACTTATTGACCCTCTCAAAAAGTGGACCACTTGTCTACGAAGCTCAGCCAGAAGTGCATATTTAAACAGTGTACACAGAAAATGCACATATGCAATCTTCCCAAAATACTACCAAATAAAGCAACCCTCAAGAAATGCAATAACTTCACAGAGTTGACAGTTAGGTTAATTTGTGACTTAGGCAGTCCTCAGTAATATAAAAAAATTAAAAAAAAAAGGAAGAACATCTTCTAAAGGTTTTCTGACGTTGAAGACAAAAATGAGTAAGCAAATACATATATAGGGAAAAAGTTTTCAATTTGAGGAACATTTACTATTGTGGCCCTTAACAGCCTACCCCTTTGGCAACTACTTCATTTGACTAATCCTGCTTATGATACTGTTATTTCATATTTGAATGAAAACTGTTAACAAACTGAAAAATAAAGTAGCACACTGACAGCAGACAGCTAGGCCGAGAATGGTATTACCTGCAAAACAGGTATGATTCTATCTAGGTTTCCTACAAAACAGAAAAATAACTAAACTATGAAATGAACACACCCTTGTATCTGTTTAAGCCCTGTAAGCCCATTGGGTAAAGTGACAGGGCTGATCTGGGAGCACTGTCTGGTTAAGTGACTTGCTTAGAGTCACACCATGGATACATAAAAGTAGAAGGAATCTAACCCTTTGCCTTTGACTTCAGGAAGCAGTTCATTAACAGTTCAGAGCCTTAGTTCTTTGCAATAACTTGTAGACAACCTCAAACATTTAGCAAAAGTATGTAACCACTCTTTGGCTTTCACTATAACTCTCACTACTAAAATTCAGCAAGAAATATAGTAATATTGCAAAAAATACTAAACTCTACTTTAAAACTCCACTACAAAGCAACCAGTCAGATATTTCATACATAAAAATATATCAAACCTGTTTAAAGTCCAATTCAGCAGAGAATTAGTAAAGTTAAAGTAGCCTGTTGATGTCAATGGGAAACATTAACTTAACAAAGATACACTGTAGCATGTGGAAGGTCTGGTTTGTGTGTTACATGCAGTGTCTTGTAATACAGAAATATAAATCCAGTTTGTGACCTGTGGCTTACTATTCATCATAAAACTTGTTCCTTTAGCTCAGAATAGAGGAGACACACATTGTACATCTCTGTAAGGAATGAACATGCTACCAGTTGAAGGTATGCATTGCCTGTGAGCATACATTATAGTCACCTATTACTACTTCCATTCCTAGTGTGCAGCATTCTTCCCTAGCCAGATAGGTGTACAACATAGTCTTCTACTGGTGGTCTATTCAACAATTATGATATTCTTGCACATGTGGTCTAATATCTCTGGATTGGTTTCTTGCTTCTGAACTGATAGAGCTGTGAGCAAAACAAATTGCACTGGGTAAATACTTTCATTCACAATATGTGATAGTCGTTAAACTGATTCAATAAAACTGTTTTTTTACCATCAGATCCCTTTCCAAAGATGATAACTAAGGGATAATTGTGTTCCACATGCAGTACTTTTTATTTTTCTTCACTGAACATCATGTGTCACCTTTTATTTAATTTTGTCAGCCCTTCTGAGTCTTGTCTTAGACTCTACTCCCCATCCTCTATAGTTGTAGTTATCTATTTCTCATCATTCAGGAGATTAGTTTTGTTTTCCATTTCCAGTGGTTTATCTGGCAAAAGACGTAGATAATTGATAGGCCCAAGGCTGACCCTGCAGGGCTACACTAGTGACTTATTTAGTCCTACTACTGTTCCATTCACCATAGCACTATACTACTCTGTGTCATACTATTGCAGCTTGAAACTGTCTGGTTTAACTTTTCTTTTACTATTCCTAATGATTCTAGTTTTCCTTGCAGCCACCTGTAAAAGACTGACTCAAAGGGTCTTTGTCATGTCCAGATAGATCATCAATTACACACATCATAAAACTGGAACAGGTTTGACTGACAACTCCTTCTACCATTTATCTGTGGTGTTTGGTATTGTGAGAAGCAGTCTCCTCTCAGAAAACAGCCAGCCTTTCATAGGTTCATAGGTATGTACTAGGCTAATGCCCCTGGAGCCTTTACAAGCCTAGCCCATAGGATTTCCGTTAAGATTCTTTGTATATTTTTTCTTACTACTGATGTCAGTCAAGATAAGGCCATATTTCACTGGCCTAAGTGACAATTGAAAAGCTTAGCCATACATATTATTAGCTTTTTTAGTTTCCATAGCAAGTTGACTGTTCCCACATATCTTCTTCTTCTTCTTCTTCTTCTTTCGGCTACTCCCGTTAGGGGTTGCCACAGCAGATCAACTGTTTCCATTTCTTCCTGTCCTCTGCATCTTGCTCTGTCACACCAGCCACCTGCATGTCCTCTCTCACCACATCCATAAACCTTATCTTAGGCCGCCCTCTTTTCCTGTTACATGGCAGCTTCATCCTTAGCAACTTTTTCCTAATATACTCTGCATCCCTCCTCAGCACATGTCCAAACCAACATAATCTAGCCTCTCTGGCTTTGTCTCCAAACCTTCCAACCTGGGATGACCCTCTAATATACTTATTCCTAATCCTGTCCATCCTTGTCACACCCAGTGCAAATCTTAACATCTTCAACTCTTGCTAAGTCAAGCTCTGACTCCTGCCTTTTTGTCAAGTGCCACTGTCTCCAACCTATATAACACAGCTGGTCTCACTACCCTCTTGTAGGCCTTCCCTTTCACTCTTACTGGTACTCGTCTGTCACAAATTACTCCTGACACTCTTCTCCACCCACTCCATCCTGCCTGTACTCTCTTCTTCACCTCTCTTCCACACTCACCATTTCTCTGAACTGCTGATCCCAAGTACTTAAACTCATCCACCTTTGCCAGGTCTACACCCTGCATCCTCACCATTCCTCTATCCTCCCTCTCATTCACACACATATATTCTGTCTTAGTCCTGCTGACCTTCATTCCTCTTCTCTCTATAGCATATCTCCACCTCTCCAGGGTCTCCTCCACCTGTTCCGTACTCTCACTACAGATATCAGGTGTGAATTTATTGTGTCCCACCCACTTATGGAGTCTAGTTTTAGAGGCTGCTGTATAATTATTTTGTCTAATGTGCAATGGCAGTCTATTGTAAAGACCAGGGATCCTTTGGGTTAAACACATATTGCCTCAGCAATTGTTGTTAATGTACAGGTGAAAGTATAGGGCCATATTCTATGGAGGTGAGGGGTATCAAAAATTGTGAGGTCTTTCATGGTGCAAAAAAACAAAAAAAAACTAAACATACCCCCGGATTTACAAACCCCTATATAGTGTGCAGGATTAGTCTAAGAGCTATTTTCGGCAATATGGCCGGTGTACGATCCAGGAGCGAGCGCCTGGGATGTGCACGTGAGCTCTTAGGCTAATCCTGCATGGACCGAGTTCCTGTATACAAATTACCCTCATTTGTAGCTGAAAACCATGCAAATGAGGGTAATTTGCGATCCAGAAAACTGGCAGCTGTCAGTGCAGGACGAGTGCAGTCTACAGAAATGTACTCGGTTACTAACCGAGTACATTTCTGCAAACTACAAAACAGAGCTATAACAGCTCAAAATAAAGGCTGATTGAGGAAGCATGCCAATGGCAAGATAGAAGACCACTGGCATTGAAAACTGTTTAAAAAGTAAAATAAACAACTTTTATTTTTTTTTTCATGGATCTTGCCTTTTTAAGCATAGGGCAGCAGCGCGCAAACAGGATTGGGAGGAAAATCATAAAATAAACCTAAAAGAAGCATTCTAACTAAAATCAGTATTCTGCCATATAAGTCAATGGCAGGCAGAAGACAACCTGGCCAGTGAGTAATGGTTGCTAAGGGGGGAGGCTCAGTGTGGGACATGTAACTATGAATTAGCAGGCAATCCTATGCAAATGAGGGAAAGGTTAGTGAATCTCAGCTATTCCCAGGGTGTGAGGCAGGTCCCAAGAGTGTAAAAGTATAAATAGCTGGGTGCAATACTAGGATATAGGTGACATCATGGGGGGGGGGGGTGTCAGGCATACTGTAAGTGGATTAGAGACCTGTGGCTCGGGATTGCTCCTAGCTTAGCACAGCAACGCTAGGGCTGTGTCTAAACCTGTCTAATACTCTTTACAAAGTGTAAGCAAGTATGTGCAGTGTGCACCGGGTTTTACAGAAAAACAAAGGAAGTTAAATCAGGAAAAAGCAGCTCTGTGCACATTTGAGCACTTCATTTCTGAGGCGCGCACACAAGCTTAAACAGGGAAACAATGGGAAGGGAAAACAGCAGTAGGAAGGTAATGAAGGAGAACTACCTTAGCTGATAGGTGAAATGTATCAGAATCAGCTAATTACACAGGCAGCAGACCAGCCCAGCCCAGCACACCACTATAAACTATGCAAACACCTTTCCCTCTTGGTTTTCCCAAAAACTATGCACCACCAATGTATACAGACGGGGAAATTTTACAAAACGAAAGCAAGAGAAAAAATGTTAGGAGCTGCTTTTGCTATAATAAACCAACATGTGCAAGAGGCTGAGGAGGGTGAGGATGTGAATGCTGCTGAGCAACCCCCAGTGAGGAGACGGAGAAGAGCGTACAGAACCAGGGTAACCTACCAAGGGCTACATGAGCTGGAGATAGTGGAGTGCTATAGGGTGGACAGGGACCTCCTACAGCAAATTGTTGAGCTGTGCCAGCCACGCCTGACACACAGAACTAACAGAGGGGAACCCATCCCAGTGGATACCAAGGTATGTATAGGCCTAAGAATACTAGCTACAGGTACCTTCCAAAGGCCAACTGGAGATATGATGGGGATTTCAGCGGCATCAGCATCCAGGGACCTCCACCAGTTCCTGGATGTCATGTCAGCACATGTCGGTGAGCACGTATATTTCCCCATCACCGTGAGGCATTGGCCAGCAATATGCATCTCTTCTACCAAATAGCAGAATACACTAAGGTAGTGGTTGCAATAGACTGCATGCACATATGCATGAAAGCATCACCAGGTGAGCGGGGTAGGGTCTACATCAAGCACAAGGGCTTCCCCTGCCAGGTTGTGTGTGATGCCCAGGGCATAATAATGAATGTGTGTGCTGGCTACCCTGGAAGCTACCATGATTCCCACATCTGACATCTGACGCAGCTGTACCAGACATTTGCCAATGGGGACATCCCACTCGGTCACCTAGTGGAGGATGCTGGATACGCACTGGAGCCATGGCTGATTACACCCATCATTAATGCACACACACCCGAACAAGAACTCCATAATGAGTCACACGCACAAACACGAATCATAATAGAGAGTGTGTTTGGGATGCTCAAGTCAGGGTTCTGATGCCTGGACACATCTGGTGGAGCCTTGCAGTACTTACCAACTACTTGTACACAAATTGTCCTTGTATGTGCCATACTACACAATATGATCCTGCAGAAACAGCTGCAGTAGGAACAACATGGTGCAGGGCCACACAGCCCCCCACCAGTGCCAAGGCCTGCACAGGCACAGAGTGACTCAGAGTAGGAACAACCTGAGCCTTCCCCAGTAGGCAGCAGAAGGCATGCCCAGTATGCCCTGGCCTTGGTAAAGAGGCAGCACATAGCACATGCACTGACGCAGTAGGGAACGAGGGAATGACACCTCTCTCCAACTCGCACATACAGTAAAAGGGATGCCAAACATCCTTTGCTCAACCATGTACAGCGAGTGTACTATGTGCATCCGACATATGCAGCTCTGCAGCACCACACTCAATACTGGGACAACCACAAGGTAAGTGACTCACACATGCCAGTTGGGGGGGTACATACCCAACAACAGTCACAGCCAGCAAGATAGGTGTAGACAAATACAAATAAATGCTGTACTATGGCCTCTGAATGAGCCCTATGGGTAACCCCTCCCCCAGGCCTACAAAGACACCCTACAGCAGGCCAGCTAGTTGGATGTAAGTTGTGAAGGCTAGGAAGTCAGAAACTAATATGTAGGTAGTTAAAGCTAAGATCTGTAGTACACTGGTATGCCTCTAGCCAACACGATAAGTAAGACTACAGACTGAAATGTTGCACCCGACATACCAGTACAGTCCTAGCAAATGTGTAAAAGTGTAAGGTGTGCCACACCATCCTACGTACACTTATAGTAACAGTCAGGTGTGCCACCCCCACTCCTGTGAAGAAATGTAGAAACAGTCAGGTGTCCCGCCTGCTATGCAGAAATGTAGCAACAGTCAATGCCAAATGACCAATGTATACCCTGCAGACACAGCATGCTACATGTCTGTGTACAACACAAAGGTCAGCACTGCAGTATAAACTACCTGTACTTGATCCACACATGCAATATAGATGGCCATACTGGGCTTGCTCACACACTTATAGGAATGAAGGCAATGTCAGTCAACAACATACTAAAAGGTCATACTGGGCATGCTCACACACTTAAACACATGAAGGCCATGTCAGCAAACACCAGTGGAGCAGACATATCTGGCAGTTGCAGTTCTTAGTGCAGACCTATGTCAGTATGCACCACTCCTGCCTTGCACACACAGTGGATAGGAATACAGACATATATGTAAGGACAACACACTATAATAAGCCAAAGGTAGATGGACATAGATGTGTGGTAGAGGGTGACTATGACAAGGAGCCATCTGGGCCTGTTCCACCCAGCACACAGCCAAAGGCCCCCAAACACATGAGGTGCAGGTGTCACTCACTGCAGATACTAGCCACCAGTATCTGTCAGCATGACGGCGTGTTGCACATGCCAGCTGTGCAACATGACTGTACAAGGAAGTAGTTACCTAGTAGTTGTATACACGTACCTGTGGCATATGACCCCATGTGTGCCCGCATGTGGCATGTCAACCCCTACATGAATGGGTTACGGCCCATGCACAGACCACCTTCCCCACAGCAGTATCATGACAAGCCTGCTGAGGTCATCCAATGTGAAATACATCTTTGGAAGAGCTGTAACTCAGTAATCCCCATGGCGTGTCCCATAAATATGTACTGCTGTAGTGATAAACTAGTTAGGTAGTGGTCCTAACCCCAGACTTGACAACTGTGTGAGTGTGTATTTGTGTGTATGTGTCTCTTTGTCTCTGACTGTGTAGAGAGAAATGCTTTTTATGCTACTCACACCCCGTACAATTCATATACACAACTTTAGAACGTAAAAAGCACTATAAACCCAGATGTTTCAGCAGGAAGACCACGTAACCAAGGAAAATGCTGCTCACTCAGTTGTTAGCAAGAAATTTAATATTTCCCAAAAATACGACACACAGATCAAAAACTTAGAAACTTCAATGGTTAAGCGCTTTCATCTGCTATCAACAGATTTCATCAGAACCAAGAAAGTCCCACAAATACAGCAATATATAGCGTCTTTGGCGCCAAAAAGGATTAATTAATTCATTAATAATATAATTGATTTCAATCAATAAATTCAAACATCAGAGATGCAAGTAATGTAATATTCTACATACTTACTAAACCAACATATTTGAACTCAAAACACAACTTATACCCTTATACAACTATTTCTAAACAATAAAAACAATAAAAACAATACAAACAGAGGTAAATATTCTAAAAATAAATAAATGTGTTGCTTCTCCTATGATGTAAATATAATAGAAATCATGTACAATAATTGTTCCTATCACAATGTATTGAGGAAAAATTCAAGGTGAGTACTCAAAAAAAGTTCTTAACAAAGCTACTGAAAGCCAAAAGTACCCCAAAGCCTACATTAAAATAACCCTTGAGCTATCAAAATACCTATGTAATATATATGAAATGGAAAAAAATGGAAAAAAATGTACAGCACAAAGCACATATCTTACGGAATGTTTTACGTACCTATATATGAATGCCATAATAAATAAATAAATAAATATAAATTCGTATTATAAATATATTAAATATATAAATAATTAACTATACTCAAAGAAGTATGTTTAAAAATATATTGAAAAATATATATATATGTATTAAAAATTCAAATATTTGTATTAACAAAGATAATAACAAGAATGGTAATAAGAAATATGTTATAAATAAGATGATGTGTATGTATTAGCTGTCCATAATCAAGAAAGGTTTTATGCTAATATGATCATTAAGACCAGGCTTGATCGTAGCATTGCATAGTATTTGCCATTTGCTCTCTAGTGCAGCTAAATAACATTTCCAATTGCCTGTTGTAGAAATGTGATCAATAAGGTCAATAATAGTAAAACGGAAGGAATGTTCCACACCATAGTCCAATACATGTCTACTAAGTGCATTATTAGGATCCTGTTTCCTAATCCTATAAGTGTGCTCATATATTCTGGTCTTCAGTTTCCTCTCCGTTTTTCCGATATAATAAGCATCACATACAACACAGGTGGCAATATATACTACTCTCGAGGTGTTGCAATTTCCACCCTTACTTCTTAAAACATTGGCTGTAATATTTTTCAACTTGACTAACCTATTTTCATTGATAAACTTGCATTGCTTGCAAACTCCACATTTTCTAGTATGTATATTTCGTGCGGATTCCTCTGGAATATTCTTTCTCATTTCTAACATTCTTTTGATATTATAGGAAGTTTTGTATACAAAATTGGGTTTGTGTCCAATACATTTCCTAATATCATCCGAAGTAGAAAACAAATTCCAATGTTTTAATATAATCTCTTTTAAAACATCTATATATGGACTATATGTGAGTACACATATACAACCTCCTAATGTTTTATTGTTCACCTTAGAAATAAAAGGCTTACCTAATAAAGGAAGAAACTTTTTACCCCATTCTCTCATAACATAGTCCTTAATGGGTTTGATCAAATCATCAGGGTATCCTCTTTTGGTAAACATGTCATAAATATTGTTTATTTAGGATATCTAATGATACTTATGAATACATTAGAGTGGAATTTCCCAAGATAGCTTCTATAATAGGGATACCTAAAATACATTAAAATACATAAGAATATTAGTAAACCTCCCTTTAGACCTATAATATCTGGGTCTAGGTCTAAAACTTTCAAGTTAGGGGTTACCATAGACAGATGGACCAAGCATGTGTATAACAATGTGGAACATCTCACCAAGGACTCTTGGACGTTTTTGAGTAAGTTAACCCCCTTGATTTGGCACGATTAGCTGACCTTTATAACTATTGACGTAGTTGATCTTTTCTCTTGTATTCCCAGGGAGAAAGGACTGGATTATTATTTTTTCAACAGCCTTAAGAAATTTTCAGGGCTAAGTTTTGAGAAAATAAACTTGATAGTGGACATGATGGGTCTAGTCCTTGACCATAATTACCTCCAGTTTCAGGGTGAACTGTTTAAACAGATGAGAGGGGTGGCCATGGGTGCTTCTTGCGCCCCTGTATTTGCCAATTTAGTGATGCTCGAATGGGAATCACAGTTTGTTTTTCCAAGTGAATATTACAGATATATAGTACATTACACCAGGTACCTAGATGATTTGTTTATTTTATGGAAGGGACCTGTTGAATTGATAAGTGAATTCATAGAGTATTTAAATAATACTACGGATTTTTTAAAGTTCACTTTTAATATGAATTCAGAAGGTATAGCCTATTCAGATACTTATGTGTACACAACGGGGAAGGAATTTCAATCAAAGATTTTTAGAAAAACAACTTTTTCAAATGACTACCTTTGGTTTAATAGTTGTCATCCACCACACATTTTTAAAAATGTTTTTAAAGGTCAATGTATACGTGCAGCCAGAATGTCCTCCAATGAGGAGAATATGGCTATGGAGTTAAACAATATTTATGACATGTTTACCAAAAGAGGATACCCTGATGATTTGATCAAACCCATTAAGGACTATGTTATGAGAGAATGGGGTAAAAAGTTTCTTCCTTTATTAGGTAAGCCTTTTATTTCTAAGGTGAACAATAAAACATTAGGAGGTTGTATATGTGTACTCACATATAGTCCATATATAGATGTTTTAAAAGAGATTATATTAAAACATTGGAATTTGTTTTCTACTTCGGATGATATTAGGAAATGTATTGGACACAAACCCAATTTTGTATACAAAACTTCCTATAATATCAAAAGAATGTTAGAAATGAGAAAGAATATTCCAGAGGAATCCGCACGAAATATACATACTAGAAAATGTGGAGTTTGCAAGCAATGCAAGTTTATCAATGAAAATAGGTTAGTCAAGTTGAAAAATATTACAGCCAATGTTTTAAGAAGTAAGGGTGGAAATTGCAACACCTCGAGAGTAGTATATATTGCCACCTGTGTTGTATGTGATGCTTATTATATCGGAAAAACGGAGAGGAAACTGAAGACCAGAATATATGAGCACACTTATAGGATTAGGAAACAGGATCCTAATAATGCACTTAGTAGACATGTATTGGACTATGGTGTGGAACATTCCTTCCGTTTTACTATTATTGACCTTATTGATCACATTTCTACAACAGGCAATTGAAATGTTATTTAGCTGCACTAGAGAGCAAATGGCAAATACTATGCAATGCTACGATCAAGCCTGGTCTTAATGATCATATTAGCATAAAACCTTTCTTGATTATGGACAGCTAATACATACACATCATCTTATTTATAACATATTTCTTATTACCATTCTTGTTATTATCTTTGTTAATACAAATATTTGAATTTTTAATACATATATATATATTTTTCAATATATTTTTAAACATACTTCTTTGAGTATAGTTAATTATTTATATATTTAATATATTTATAATACGAATTTATATTTATTTATTTATTTATTATGGCATTCATATATAGGTACGTAAAACATTCCGTAAGATATGTGCTTTGTGCTATACATTTTTTTTCCATTTTTTTCCATTTCATATATATTACATAGGTATTTTGATAGCTCAAGGGTTATTTTAATGTAGGCTTTGGGGTACTTTTGGCTTTCAGTAGCTTTGTTAAGAACTTTTTTGAGTACTCACCTTGAATTTTTCCTCAATACATTGTGATAGGAACAATTATTGTACATGATTTCTATTATATTTACATCATAGGAGAAGCAACACATTTATTTATTTTTAGAATATTTACCTCTGTTTGTATTGTTTTTATTGTTTTTTATCGTTTAGAAATAGTTGTATAAGGGTATAAGTTGTGTTTTGAGTTCAAATATGTTGGTTTAGTAAGTATGTAGAATATTACATTACTTGCATCTCTGATGTTTGAATTTATTGATTGAAATCAATTATATTATTAATGAATTAATTAATCCTTTTTGGCGCCAAAGACGCTATATATTGCTGTATTTGTGGGACTTTCTTGGTTCTGATGAAATCTGTTGATAGCAGATGAAAGTGCTTAACCATTGAAGTTTCTAAGTTTTTGATCTGTGTGTCGTATTTTTGGGAAATATTAAATTTCTTGCTAACAACTGAGTGAGCAGCATTTTCCTTGGTTACGTGGTCTTCCTGCTGAAACATATACACAACTTTGGAATGGCTGCTGATGTCACTCACCTAGAAATACACCTCTGGGGAAATCATAGCCTAGTAATCTCTGTAGTGCAACCTGTAACTGCATACTGCTGTAGTGTGATACAGTAGTTAGGTAGGTGTTCTAACCCCAAACCTGGCAACTGTGTGCTTGTGTGCGAATGTGTGTGTGTGTGTGTGTGTGTGTGTGTGTGTGTGTGTGTGTGTGTGTGTGTGTGTGTGTGTGTGTATGTGTCTGACTGAATAGAGAGCAATGCATTTTAGGCCACTCACACCCCGTACAATTCATATACCAACTTTGGCAAGGCTGCTGATGTCACTCACCTAGAAATACACCTCTGCGGAAGGCATAGCCCAATAATCTCTGTAGCACGTCCTGTAACTGCATACTGCTGTAGAGTAATTAAGTAGGTTCTCTAATGCCGGTAAGTGTGTGTGTTTGTGTGTGTGTGTGTGTGTGTGTGTGTGTGTGTGTGTGTGTGTGTGTGTGTGTGTGTGTGTGCGTGTGTGCGTGTGTGCGTGTGTGTGTGAATCTTTGTGTATCTGACTGAGTGATGAGCAATGCTTTTTAGGTCACACACACTCCTTAGAATTCATATACCCATTGTTGGCAAGGCTGAGTGACATCACCTACAAATACACCCTCTGGGAAAGTCATAGCTCAGTAATGTCTGTAGCCCGTCGTGTAACTGTGTACTGCTGTAGTCTGATTTAGAACTGTAGTAGGGTTCCATCACCACCCATGGCAGTTCCGGATGTTTTGCGTGTGTTTCAATGTCTGTGTATGGAAAAATGCATCATAGGCTACTCACTCGCAATACATTTCAAATGCCCTACTTTGCCAATCCTGCTGATGTTATTCATTGTGAAATACAACTTTGCTCCATGCTGTAATGTGATATAGACCTTGGTCTGGGGTTCTGTACCCACACATGACAGTTGTGGATGTTCTGTGCGTGCCTCACTGTCTGTGTAGGGAGCAATGCATTTTAGGTTAGTCACTCACAGTACAGGTGAAATGCCCTACTCTGGTAATCCTGCTGATGCCAGTCAATGTGAAATACACCTTTGGGGAAGAAGTACTCCAGTAATGTCTGTGGCATGTGCTATAACTGTATAGTGTTATAGTGTAATAAACTAGTTTGGTAGGGGTTCAACTCCCAGCCATGACAAGTGTGTGTGTAACACATATCCTCTGTAGAGGTTAGAATGTAACACCTGCGGCCAATGTGGATGGGGTTTTGCTGATTACTTTTATGGTGGCCCTCCCATATATCCCAATGTCAACCATACAGGGATAACAGATTGGGGGTGCAAAGCCATAGGCATACATGTGACATCAAGGCCAGCCAATCGACATTAGCAACCCCACTATTACCCAGAGCACACACTCAACCCATGTGTCATACGCACACACATGCCTATGCAACAGCCAATATGTGGGTAGTACACTGCATATTGGCCACTGATAGTAACTATGCAGTGATAGCAGTGGGCTACAGAGGGCATGTCACACTGCCCATCTGTCCAATATGCACGTATATGCAGACAGTGCACCTCCATTATGTTCCGCAATGGACACCTACACCACATGTTGTGCCTTCACATGTGACTCACAACAGAGATACCATGCCTGACAACATGCCCTGTAAAGACAGATGACACTAACATCAGGGAATGCTGTTGGCATGCTATCAATGTTGGTGAAGGGTAAACCTGCTGCCCATTACCAGTTCCTGCCACAGGTGGGCAAGACTGGCACATCTGATGGTAATCTGTGTTCACAGCATGGGCCAGACACCACAGGTACAGTTCCACTTGTCACTGTACATGCATGTGGGAAGTATGCATATCCAAGACACCATCCATGTCATGGACTAAGGAACACATACATGGAATGTGGTGTACAGCATTGGCCACACACAATAGTCACCCAGCTGACTGGATGGGGGATGCAATACCCACCTGTGTAGGCATATGCAGTAACTAAATGTCTGAGCCACAATGCAGACCATTGTCATGTGGCCTGATGCCAAGGTATACCCATTGCCTACCCCTGTATAGCCTGCTGGTACAGTTGACCACCACACACCCGTGTAGACATGCACCCATGCATGTCAGAACTGGCAACCTGTGTGTTTGTGTGTGTGTGTGTGTGTGTGTGTGTGTGTGTGTGTGTGTGTGTGTGTGTGTGTGTGTGTGTTTGTGTGTGTTTTGTATGTTGCATATGTCCACATCCATACTCACTACAACCCTCCAGGGCATACTGAAGCATGCTGTCTGATGTCTGACATCTCGTCATACTCCTTGCCCATACAGCCTACATATGACCCATGCGGTGCATGTGATACCTGCACAATGATGTGTTGTGGCAATCCCACTAGTGATGAGTTGCACTCCTGGCCCTGCCAAGTGTGTCAATGTGTGTGCATCCCTGTGTGAGTGTGCCTGTGTTGATGTTGGTACCTGTTCATGCAGGCAGGCACGTGTACGAGACCTACTGTATATCTACCGTATCCCTGTTGCAGATGTCACTCACCCTCACATATATGTTCTGCGTGCTCCACATCAGGTTACCCTGCATCCAATAACTGCATCAAACTGTGATGGCACTATATAGTTGTCAGGGGGTTGGTACCCTGTGCTGGTAGGTGAGTGACACAAACATGTTTCAGTTTTACTCTCCCACCCCTCCCTGACATATATCTGCCTCTGTCTGCTTCCCCCACTCCCTCTCTGGTGGATGTGCAGACCCACACCTGCCTTGTGTAGGCAGCAGCATGTGCATTTTACATTATTTTCATGATCAGCTAATGGCCTCTGCATGAATTGCAGCCCTCTCCTAGCTGATTCCATGTGGGACAGCTGTGGTAATAATCCTATAGCCAATTGAATGGAAACACACTCCAATACCTAGGAACATCATGGTGGTGTTGGGCCTTTGCAGACACTGTGAGCAGCAACTGGAACTGATGTTTGGCAAACAGCAACCTAGATGGATTGGGGATTTACCTCTAACAACATACACTGTGAGAAGAGGGCACCAAACAGGAGGGGTATTTGCCTGACCTGACTAAAGACTGTAAGTGCTGCTATACTGCATTTGGAGTAATGTTGATTTAACAGTGTTTGTCTGAATATGCCTGTCATACATGTCGTAATACCTCCCATGTCAGTTCCATGTATATGAGGAATCCCCATCTGCAGGGTCATCTGCAGACTGGGCAGTGTTGTGCCTGTGGTTTCATGTGTTAGCCAGAGTGCATCGATCTGTGGAATGCAGAAGGTAGTGTGAGGATTGCAGTCTGTAGATGGTGAAGGCCATGACAGTTACTAACTTCATATCCCTCATAGATATGTTGTAACAAACCCCGTTACAATGGAAAATATATGAGGTTATCACATCAACAAGTCTATACTAGCCCTGTGTATGTGCAGTCAGCCACACCTCTGTCAACCATTGTACATATGGCGTGCATGAAGTGGTGCATATGTGCTGTACACCATAAATACTGTCATCATATCTGATAACAAGACAGTGATATATCAGATTGCTACACATGTCATGTACAGTAGTGGTTATATTTCATGACATAACCTGGACATTCTGTGGATATTTATACTGTACTGAGGTCTGTGTAGTGATGGTGAATGTTGGCAGTGTGCGTATCATTAATATGTACTTCAGGCTGTGTACAGACTGTGGTAGATGTCATTGTTCTAGCTCCCCTTCTATCAAATGTTACATGCTGCCCCACTGTATGGTACCATTTTGACGTACATGTTTGTAGGCCCATACATACACATGTCCTATACCACAGACAGCCATCATACCAAACTGTGTAGCAGCCCAGTATATGTAGGGTCATTCTGTGAGGGGCACATATGAGGATGGTGTGGAATAGATAGTCCATATTCTGTAATATTATGCTAGCTTACCATATGTGGCTGTGGCTGTGTTCACATTGGTTGTGGTTATGCACTGTCACACAGGTGTATCTTACCCTGTGCTGTGACATGGCTGTCGAGCCTGCTATATATGCAAGTACATGTGCATTCCCCCATATGAGATGTAAGCCAGTGTTGAGCCAGTCTGCCTGTAGCCTGCACAGTGCATTGTTACATGCCTAGCAGCTTAGTGTACTTAGCCAGTAGGATGTTATGTGCAGATACTTGCCAGATGTACTACTGCTGGGCCTCCCTTAAATGGCATGTATGTCAGACAGAGCAATGGGATGCTGTACAGATATATGTCAGTATCAAGTGGGTGGTACATGTCCATGGCACCCCTGCACCAGCAGTCATTATGTTTCAGGCCAGACAGGAGTGTGTGAATCCAACACCTATGGTGCCAAATGTATACCAGTTGTTATGTGTTATACCCATCTACATGGCTGTCTACATCCATATTGTCAGGCCTGGTACACATGTGGTGCACTAAGGGATAATGTGTATACCTTTGGACTGTACAGGGTGTGTCCAATGTTCCACATATAGTGGCCAAAACTCTGCTGCACTCCACAGGGCCATTACATGCTAGCAGCGATACCTTACAATGATGTCCATAGGTTGTCTGTCAGTAGCCAATGGCACACATGTTATAAGCAGATGTCAGCATCCACACAAACCATGTCTGTGAAGACAATCCTAATGACAGTAGCAACAGTCTAGTAATATACCTGCTATACATACCTGTTATCCCCTTGCACTATGTCTTTGGGACTGTAGGGGCTGGTGTACGGCTACACTCCATGTCCAGGACATATGGTGGAAATATATGTATATATACATATCCAGATAGCCATATATATGTAATTACACATGTGTACTACATTGAATTACCACTGTCATTGCAACCAGCTACTATAAATCCCTACAGAATGTGGGCTTGATACCTTTACATTCTCTGTGTGATGGACATCCTTCCTGTGTGTGGGCATCAGTGATACAGACAGCAGGTAGCAATACCTCTTACAGGAGAACCTGCACACTCAGAGCGGCCACATATTCATAGGAGGATCAGGAACAACAGACAGACTGTGGGTAGAGTTGTGTAATGCTTTGCATAGTACTGGTGTTACAGGGTGTGTGTGTGTACATACTAGTGTACCATGGAATGCAGTCTGTCTGTTAGCTCACTACTGTGGGCCTAACCTCTTGCTGGACAGAGGTATGCCTATCATGTGTTGTCCATCCACCAAACAGGTCTTGTGTCAGATATTACACTGGCAGTGTGTGTGATGAGTGCTATCAGTACATGGCTACATCCATGTTTATTTCTAACCACAATCCCCTGACTAAGGGTATGTTGCAGACTATCCTGTAACACCAGCACCTTGCTTAGTTTATGGCAACAGTGGTCCACATATGTGCCTGTGTTCCAGCCTCTGTCCTCCATCTACATGCCAAGCTTTGAACATATGTCATGCTGTTGGTGGCTGTTCTGTAGTGGTCTATGAGTATTTCACACTGACATTGCTGCCATTGGTCCACTGCTGTTGTATCCCCCACACGTACAGTGAGGCTGGGGCCATATATGTCTGGTCGTCACCTACACAACATGTGTGCCCTTATGCATTTGCAGAGAACAGTGTATGGAACAGTGGTATATGGGCTTGTATTACTGAGTCTAGGGGGAGCACCATAAATGACCTAGGCTGTTACATATTGTGGGGGTATCAGGGGAGCGCTGTCACAAGGTATGTGGATGTACAGTACCATATACTCCACCTATATTGACATTACTTACATTACTTGGGGTACTGCAAGCCTACTGCCTCCTGCCATACAGACTGTTCTGTGCATTATGCCTTATGCACAGGGTACAATCCATTTGATCACAAAGCTTTGTTACCTCCTACGGAGTTTGTACAGAGTGTAGACAGAGACTGCTGAACTACACACATGCAGTACATACTATTGATTGTGTGGTACCCTGTGGCCCAGTCTTTCTGCACTATTGTACATTCTGAAGGGCTTGGCCTGGACAGCACCAGTTGTGAACCTTTCCAGACTACTGTATTAGTGTAACTGTTTCACAGTTGCAGTACTAGGTTAATATGGTTGTCAGTATTTGAACAGTTATATGATATGGCATATAGAACTGTTATAGTACACAATTAAAGGATTCCCATTTCTGCAAACCTGTGTGTGGTGTCTTTGCTATGACCTTTCAAAGGGTATATGTTGCAGGCAACGATTGACATTAGTATATGTCGGCCATACAGTGTCCAGTTGTTCAGGTGTTAACTGTAGCCATAGTGGCTGTTCCATATTGTGTGCACCTCCTACATATGTATCTTATTGTACATATATCTGCGTATGTATGTGTAGTCACATGTGTATATAAATATATATATATATATATATATATATATATATATATATATATATATATATATATATATATATATATATGTGCGTGTGTGTGTGTGTGTGTGTATATCTTTATCTGCATATATGTGTCTGTGTATCTGTATCCTGAGGATGTTGACGGCTTCCACATATTATATGTCCTATGGGAGGCAGATTGCACTTGGTAGTTTATTGCAGGGTGCATGTGTTTGGCTGGAGGGGGATGCCTTTTCAAACAAGACGTATAGTGTGTTGGGCCTCTCAACCTCATTAATGGTGCATGTGGACATAGGTGTAGTTGTTAATCTGCAATTGCTATCTACAGATGTATGGCCATATATACCTATATAGATATATTTATCTGCTAACAGATATATAACTATATGTGCATAGATAGTGATATATATGTATAAAGAGTTAGTAAAACAAAATATATTTTATATATATGTATATCTATACATATATGGATATGTTGCATCTATTAAGGTTGCAATATAGTTACACACGCAGACATCTAAATGTTGGCATATATTCTCTCTACCGTTGCATGACAGGACTCGCTGATATGTTTCTGAAACATTGAACACCTGTGCATCTGTCATGGCTTAGTGGTGCATCACTTTGTGTATGGTGCGCAGGGTTTTTGGTTTGAGCCTTGCAAGAGCTGTTTATTTTGTTGCTGGGCAGAACATGGCCAGTTGGATACAGAGTGATTAAGGCACCTTAAAGAAGTTGTAAGCAGGTTCTCAGGGGTTTGTGTGGATCTAAGCACTGCCTACACAAGTTAAGCAATACAGAAGCTAACTGAGTGTATGAAAATATAACCGGAGGTTAGCAGTGCTTGCCACTGCACAAACCTATGCAAACCCTCTTACAACTGATTTACAGTGCCTTACTCACTCTGTAACAAGCAGGTTGTGTTCTGCCCAGCAGCAAAATAAACAGCTCCTGCAAGCCTCAAAACCAGGACCCTGCACACCATACACAAAATGATTTACCACTAAGCCATGGCAAAGATGCATAGTCATGATGTTTTCATATACATATCATCCAGCCCAGGTATACAACACTACAGGGAATGTATTCCCCCATGTAGATGTATTTGTGTGTGTATATAGATATTTATCTTTCAATGGATATAACATATCTATATATGTAGATATAGGTGTAGAAATATATATATATATATATATATATATATATATATATATATATAAGCCAATACATCCATATATACATAGATACACATACATCTATATATATATATATATATATATATATATATATATATATATATATATACATCCACATGTCCACGTATATACAGCACTAGAAATGCATATATGTCAGCATATATATGGCTCACTTTTCAAAGGGAGAAATCCATGTGACCGAAAACTGGAATGCCAGACATATGTTCTCAATATTGCACAATCTTGCAATACATGCATCGAATGTGCAATGAGCGAATGTCACTATGCATTCGCTCATTGCAGATTAGGCAGTTTGGTTGTGGATGGCATTATAGTTGGGATGGGGAATATATGCCTATCCCCACTGTAGTGTATATCACAGTAGGGGGGTTGTGGTGGGGCCCAGCCACCTAGAAAGGGGAGCAGGTGGGCATGCCCCCCTGCATTACAATATGTATTCCAACTTTCAGTTCAAGAGTCAGTGAAGGTGCCTTTAGAACTGTTGTGTTTTGAACTGTGGTGCAGTAAGAAATTATGGGTTTGTCCTTTCAGTTTTCAGAAAGGGCTGTTTGAAGAAATGATTGTCTCCTTGTCAAAGGTGAACACATATATATCAATATAGGTATATATGAACATACATCTGTAGATGGAACTGAGAATGTAACCACAACATATATGTCCACATGCACCATCGATGGGTTTGAGAGACCCAAACAACATACATCTGGCATGAATAGGTATCCCCCCCCAGCCAAATACATCTGACCTGAAATACAATACCAACCTTAGCAGATCCCATAAGCAGGACCCTACACGACAAGGGCAGTACACATTTACAGTACTCCATCCCACCTGTAGGATGTAAGACTGACATTACTAACATATCATGCAGTAGAGTCAAGTGACATGTCATGCTTGGGGGAACCCCCTGGGCAGGTGCAGTAAGTAGTTGGGATCCCTCATATAATCCAATAGCCCTACACCTGATAATGGATTCACCAATGTTGGCAGGGACATCCACAAACCCACCATGTCAGCTGGGAACTACCACCCAGTAGTCTGATAACTGTGGTCTGCAGGGACATGGACCATACCAACAATGAACCCATGGACAATGTCACTGGTTATCTCAACACACGGGACCCTGCCAATGCTGGACTTGTCAAAGGCAGAGAATACAACCTGAACCTGGTATACCTCTTTAACCCAATCATGACAGGTGTAGATAAGGGCTAGGAGGTGCACAATGCCTATGTAGATCATAGCAGTCTTTTGTACACCATCCTGCTTGCAGAAATGTGTGTAGTTGTTACGGGATCTACCTCCGTTCACAGGATATGTTTCCACCAGGACTGTTTGGCAAATGCCAACATACCACAGCTGCCATCACGTGGGCATACAGTCGTTCACAGGTCACAGATGTGTCAATGACCTCCTCCACACTGTTGAGGTATGCAGCAGTACTGGAGTTGCTATAACTCACTGGGTGTGGCTGTCGTGGACACAACTGCCATAATTGCAGTTACAGTTGCGTCTATCCCCCTACATAGCTGTCTGTAATACTGCACAGTGTATGTAATAAGGTTGTTAGTTGTTGTTTACACCATTCACAGTAGTTGAGCTCCTCACACTCTTCTAAGGGTAGGGCTGTGCCACCGGCATTGGCACACACATGTTACTTAGGTGAGGATCACAGTAGAGTGGGAAGAGGGACATACACCTTGCTGTTCGCATGTTCAATGTCGTCCACATTGCAGACTGCATATATAGCACTATGTAGTTGGGCCTATCCTGTCTTGGTGGGATTACATGTGAAACAGATGTGTTACTTGCATGGGGACATACCTCCATGTGTACAGTCCTGTGCCTGCACTGCATCTTAACCAAAGGCACTGTGTGTTGTACCCAGCCATGGCATGTGTAACACCCACTACACTTGCTGGTGTCCACTGTAGAAGGCCTGCTGACACCACTACACCCATCAGCCATGTGGCACATGGACAAACACAGCACAATCATAACAGATACTGGTGATAACAATACAACATTGTTAATTAAAGCTATGATGCACCATGGCTGCACAGCTGCACCTTCCAAGATATTAGCATTTCACTTTACTGCTGACAACATGCTACACCTCATTCCATTGGTACACTGTTGTACAGTCACCCTGTGCATCAGAAGTATGTTAGCCTGTCCGTACATCAATGTTATGGATGTCAGGGAGAGGCACAGGTATCATATGCACAGGGTGTGCTGTTGGTTTGCAAGAGGCCTAGGCTGAGCCATACAATTGACAATGTGTGTGTGTGTGTGTGTGTGTGTGTGTGTGTGTGTGTGTGTGTGTGTGTGTGTGTGCGTGTGTGCGTGTGTTTGGGGGCTGAGTCTTGTTATGGGCCACTGGTGATGTCATGTGTGCAGGTATGTGTTTGCCCTAGGTTCATTGTTTATATGTCTGTTTCTGCATGCACACAGTTCCTCCATGTGGCTGCCCTATACAGGGAATCGTGGGACAGCTGCAGACTGTACCTGGCAGGGTTTGCAGTTCACCGTCTCCGGCCACAGACACGGGACCTCTGCCTGACAGGGTGCTGCAGGCAGTATCAGGTACAGAGCAAGACCGAGTACTGGCCCCCGAGTTTGACAGATGTCCACTGGATCCAGGTCCCTCCTGGGACTGGTCAAGGCCACGTGCATGTGGTCTGCTAAGATGGGTTGTGAACAGCCCCCCCCACAGTGCTGGGGCTGTACTGCCAGTACTGGAATAGCTGTGACTGTTTGGATGTCCACGGTGACCTCCAGCTGCTGAAATTGTTGGCATACATCCATGTGACTGTTGCAACTGTCCTGTCCTGTCCTGATGCATGGACATGACATTGTGGATCAGTTGCAATGTCTAACCCCACCATCTATCCATAACCTTGGTGTAATTACTGATGGCACCTACTAGGTCATGGATGCTGTCAGTTACAGAAGTGTGATGAGCCCTCTGCACCCTTAGACCCTACCTGGTGTACCATTCCATTTGTGCCTGTCCCTACATGACAGTCTGGAACATGCATGTGGTTGAAGTAAATGTGGCATGTCTGCCAGGGGCATGATGACCAGCAGTGCTTCTATGTGCACCCCTGCACATCTGGATATGTGATACCCTGCCAGACATATGGCTATGGCTGCTGTGTCCTGACACACGTGCCATAGATACCACAATGTCCTGGCACATGTCATCTGTAGGCTGTCCCTCAGCTAGGGCCAATGGTGATGAGATGTGTGTGGATGCTGTGGATACATGTGGGTTGTCAATTGGTGGCCCAGTGGCAGCCCCTGATGATCCTTGATGTGTCTCAACACATCTATCCTCGTAGTCACTGTCTGCATCAGTAACATCAGATTCTCTGCGGGGGGGGGGCCCAGCCTCACCTCGTCACCTGTGAGGAGAAAACAGGAAACAGACTGTAAGACCAGTACAACACCACTAAACAGTAAATACGCACACACACACTCACACACACACACACACACACACACACACACACACACACACACACACACACACACACACACACACACACACACACACACACACACACACACACGCCACGCACACACGCACACACACACACACACACACACACACCCACACACACAAACGTGTGCAGACATGGCTGCACACAAAGACACACACACATGCAGTCGACATACATGGCAACCCATACACTCCACCAAACAGCACCTACAGACAGCTCCCACAACCCCATAACTCACAATAGCAGGTAATGGTGCAGTACAGTATCACACACATACCTGTAATTACACACATGTCAGCATGCAGGACATGTGGGGCTCAACAGCATGCAGTGCAACTGTAGTCAATGCCCGTTACCAACATTACACATGGCTGGGATGCATGGCCTCTGTTTGTAGGTGATGGCCCTCCCCCTGGAACCCACTGCACCCATGTCCACAGCATTGCTGTGCATCTGTTCAGCACCCTGGCATGTATTGTGCACCATACCTCATGGCTGTACACACCTTTGCAGGATGTGTCTCTGTGTGTCAGGTGTGTTTCCGCTGCTGCTCACAGCCTCTGTTTGTTCCTGGATCATATGTGGACACATGTTTAGTGAATGCTTGATGTTTATTCACATATGTCATCATCAGTGGTGCATGTATGAGGGGTAGACTACCATTAGAACAACCACATAGACAATGTACTGTATGTATGGTGAGTGTAGAGGCCATTATTGACCATGATTGGGCCCTGGCTGATGTTGCCTGTGGTACACATAGGTTCGTAGGTGAGTACTGATCTATTGGTCCTGGGGCCTACATAAGCCTAGCCACAGCGGTTCCCTGCCATGCACCACCCACTAATGTTATTCCTCTGTGCCCCGTCAGGCTGTGGCACAGACATGCTACCCAGAGTGTATTCCCCATTCCCCATTCAATTGCCAAGTGTCTCTGTCAAGAGGTCCAATGAGTAGCATTGCCTGACATGTATGGGTAGTCCATTCCAGAGTGTGGAGATTTCCTAGGACAAGGCCCTATCCCTCCAGTATGTTTTGTGTAATGTGTTGATTATGTTTACGACCCTGGAGCATGTGTTAGCAGAGGGAGTGGGATGTCATTATATGTAGCATGTTCAACTGCTCTGTATATGACATAGCTGTGTATGTTGGGCAGATGTCAGCTGTGCCTGGGCAATGTGCACTGGAGTTTAACCACAGTTGTCTGAGATGGACTGTGTATTGCATGTGTTTGAGGCTGGTAATCCCATTAGTGAGGTGTGTGCTGTGTCAGTGCACATGTACAGCATGCATTATGGGTAGGTGTGTTAGATGTGTACATGGCCTACACCTTAGCTATGACATGCACAGTGAATTGCCAAGCATAACCTTAAACCATACTCACCGGCATCCGGATGCTGCCTTGCTGGTATCCCAGAGGTACCTACATTGACATGGGATAGAAGTGATGTCAGTGTTCACAGCTGTGGCATTGCTACAGGGTGGCTGCAATATTACTGTAGTACAATAACAGCTGAAGTCCACAGTACTACAGATTATGCATTACTGCTTATCGGTACTACACAGCAACATACCCCACATTTCACATATGCATGGTCTACTTGTACAGATGCATACACTATAATAGTCTACTGATATGCCCTGGAACCTTACCTGCATGCTCAATGTGTGATGTGTGAGTAGCACCCACCTCCATGACTGTATAAGTCTGGAGCTCTTGTGGTCAGGCAGATGCTACCAGGCTGATGAGCAGCACCTTCACTCTGGTGAGGGGGGGGTGGATGTTATGGCCCCCTGTTGCAAGGTGGCCAACCCGCACAGCAGCGGCACAATGACGTATTTGCCAGAGCAAATCACTACAATGGTGCCGGACCTGCTCATAAGTACGGCTGTGCATCCCCACCTCATTCACTCTGCGTACCACATCAGTCCACATGGCTGTTCTCTCCTGCTGGTCCATGCTTGTCCATGAGAACAACAGCTGATAGTTGTGGATGCAAGTGATAATGATCTCCTCCTTAGCAGCAATGCAGGCGGGGTTCCCTGGGTGCGCCATACTCCCTGAAAGACAGTGGAGATGGAAATATGTCTGAGCAACTCATATGTCAAGTTTACCATAATACAATACACATATCTGTCTCCCACCACCATATCAGCTCCAACATAATGTTCACACTACGCTAGTGGTATGTGCCCGGTATGTGTGCCATTGGGCCATATATTGTATTGTACAACACTTTCTGCTATGTGATTATAGACATGCTCCCTGTGGGGACACTAGAGTTGCAGGGAGCGGTTACAGGGTATTTCACCTGCATCCATTGTCACTGCCACCATGTTTCCACATATGCATGTGGTAGGCATGCTATGTGATTGCTACACATCTGCTATCCTGTAGTAATGGGGATATCTATGCATGCTGTTGGACATATTCTGGGATTGTCTGGACTATTACAGCCCACATATGTTCCATGACAGTTACACACCAGTATGTGTAGGGGCTATTTGCCAGCAGGAACACCACTCATACCTAATGTGCATATGTTACCAGTCCACATCACATCCAAGGCCCACCATGGAACCTCATTATCTACTGTTCCATCACTACTTTCATGTAGAACCACCTCAGGGGATGGTGTCTCCCCATGGAGAACACACAGACATGTGTTTGTCACCCAGTTAGGTCATGGGTATTGGGCATAGGGAGCTCCACGGAGACATGGGGTATGTGCTACATTACCTGGAGGGATGCAGTACACATACACAAGGTTCGACATGCATGTCCCTCCTGCCCAGTGCACAGCCCATGTACCTTTAAGTCCATGTAGATGCTGTCATGACTGTCCATGGGTGGGCACCATGTTCTCTTTCTTCCCATGTGGGGGCTCAATGGCTTCCACATTCCAAATGTAGCTACCCGTCCACATTTTTTAACCACCACATGTGTCATATACCAGCCTTGTATACTGTCTTGTTTGTCACCCAAACAGACCCACATACCAATATGTACCTAATACCCTTCACCAGCATATATATCCCACCTTCTCATACAATTGCAATGTGTTCCCAACATGGGTTACACAACTCACTCCACACTCCATCTTGCAGCCATGTACTAGTGTGTAGGAATGTTGTGTATTGATGTGTGATGTTCCCTCACACATGTCATGGCAGGGGAAATGTATTGCCATGTAGATATATATATATATATATATATATATATATATATATTTTTTTTTTTTAAATATTTATACATATATAGATATATCGGCATACACACAATATATTTATAAATATGTATATATACATATGTGTATATATGTGTAGATATCATTTTGTGCTGTTTCTATACCTATATAAATGTATAGCTGTCCAAGGTTCTGTACACATACACAGCTATGAATATGTATCACACATATATGTATCTGTATGTGGGGTGCATAACAACATCTGAACCACACTCATGTACCCTCTTTACATCACAGTTGAACTGTTCTGCCTTGCTGCAACACAGACAGGTGTCACATGTGATCACAGGGTAACATTAGGGGGGTATATATGGTAATAAACTTTAGATAAGCATATTATACTGCTATGGCAGTTAGGCATGCTATTCTACACTTTAACATGACTGTTCTGCAGGTGGTGTGGTCTCTCACCCATGTGTCTATCATGGCAGTATTAAAACCCCCACCAGCCATTGTCCACAGTAATTTACAGAACACAGATATCATGGGTCACATCTTTGCCATTCACTGCTGGTCTGCACATTTGAAAGGTATGTCCCACTGCCCACAGGGACTGCTACTACTGTCCAGTGCAGTTGCTGAGCACAACATCATTACAGGAACAAGTACTGATGGCACATATACGTCCTTTTGCAGTATACGTCCTATTATTCTATGCCATATACTACTTGCCAGTAAAAGCATATCTGTTTCACATATCTGTTATGTTGTTTCCACTGTAACACAACTCTGAGCTTTGTGAACTTTCTTGAAGGTTTTGTTTTTTCTTTTCTCTCTCTCTCGCTCTCTCTCTCAGTCTCTCCAGTAGAGTGATTCAGCTGGTTTGAATAGATTGCAGCATGTTTTTTTTTGCTACTGCACATGATCAGGTGGTGGCCTCTGCACCAGTCAGTGTCCACCAGTTGCTAATGGCATGCAGCCTGCTGTGTAGTACTTCAGATAACCACTGTCATGGCAACCCTGTACTATAAATTGCTGTCTTCTGTGGGTGTTGTCCCTTCAACTTTACAATATGGATGACATCCTTCCTGTGTGTGGACATTAGTGTTACAGACAGCAGGTAGAAATACCTCTTACAGCAGAACCTGCAGACACAGGCCAAATCCACATTTGGGTAAGGTTCCAGACCTACAGACAGCATGAGTAGTGTTGTTGTGTGCAATGTATCTTGCTGTTCTTACAGGGTTTCTGTGTACATGGTACTTTTTCGTGGAATGTTGTCTGTATGCATAGCTCTTAACTGTGGGCCTATCCGTATGTTACCAGGGGGATTGGCTGTCCTCCACATATATGCCAGTCTTTGTCCTGCTGTGATACAGGAAGGGTTGTCAGGTAATGGCTTATGATATCATTATTTTTTGATAGCATTACTGCTATCATCCCAGTCATGTCATGGACTCCCACAACAACTGTTGGGCCAAGTCAATATATATGGGGCCACAGCTGGAGAACACATATGTGCCCTTGTACAATACAGAGGTAAGTGTGTGGTACACAATTTTCCTTGCCCTTGTGCAGCCTTTTATGGGGGGGGGGGGTTCTATGCCATTAACCTAGGCTATGGCACCTTTTCAGTGATATAACTGTTAAAAAGAGGGTCATTCAGTGTGATAGTGAGATGTTATGTTAAGCAATGGTATGTACAAGATACTGTGACATTAACACAAGTGCTACATTTCCCCCTAGGGCTTGACTACAGGGTGTAATTGGAGGCTGCTGAACTACATCTGTAATTCTTGATTGTTATGTATCCTGAAGGTAAATCCTGTTACTACTGTTGTACTAATTGAAGGCCTTGGTCTGGACAGCATAGTATGGTACACACACATATATGTATATATATATATATATATATATATATATATATATATATATATATATATATATATATATATACATACACGTTGCTTGCATCTACTGATTTGTGTGGGTCTTGCATTCATGTCAGTATTCTCATTTGAGGTAATAGTTGCCACACTGCACATTTCACAGGTGTCAGTTGAAGGGCTTGTGGCTAAGGGATACATTTTCCACCCAGTACTTCCACACTACTTCTACATATGTATGGCTACTGATACCTTTTGTGTGTGTATATGTGTATGTACTTATATATATATATATATATATATATCTCATATGGCTATATATATATATATATATATATATATATATATATATATATATATATATATAGATATATGTATACATAGATATGTATAGCTGTATATATCTATATATCTATATACATATATGTATATATATATATATATATATATATATATATATATATATATATATATATATATATATATATATATATATATATATATATATATATATATATATATATATATATATATATATATATATATATATACATGTATATATACATATATATGAACATATGTATGTATCTATATCCAATTGCTGTTACATGATTATTTGTGAGTCATACATTAATATATATATATATATATATATATATATATATATATATATATATATCTCATATGGCTATATATATATATATATATATATATATATTTGTGTATATATATATATATATATATATATATATATATATATATATATATATATATATATATATATATATGTATATATGTATACATAGATATGTATAGCTGTATATATATATATATATATATATATATATATATATATATATATATATATATATATATATATATATATATATATATATATATATATTATACATATATATATATATATATATATATATATATATATATATATATATTTATTTATATATATACATGTATATATACATATATATGAACATATGTATGTATCTATATACAATTGCTGTTACATGATTATTTGTGAGTCATGCATTAATATATATATATATATATATATATATATATATATATATATATATATATCTACATATAGCTGTCTATCTGTCTACATTTACAGATATATATCTGTCCATATGTCCATGCATGTTCGACTCATATTTTGGCCTGTTCCTCATTTACTTGGCAATTGTCATGGATGATCGCAGCATTGAAGTCAGTAACTATTGGCAACACTTTTGTGTTTTAGACTTCATCTCCTTCTACATATAACTGTGTAACTAGCAACATTTTAAGTGTATCAGACCATTAGTTGACATATACCCCTATCTGTACCCTCAGTGTAGCATACTTTGTCCAGACTTCTTGCATTAACAGGTTATGTGGTGTGATAATAATACATTTCCTTTATGGCTGACTGATTATGCTGCATGATATGTTTGTGAAAATGTCATGTTATTTATATCTGCCATGGTTTAGTGGTAAATCACATTGTAGATGGAGTGCAGGGTCCTGGGTTCAAGACTTGGTGAGGCAGTTTATTTTGTTGCTGAGCAGAACAAGGGACGTTGGCTAAAGAGTGATTAAGGGACTGTAAGCACTGCCAACCTCCGCTTATGTTTTCTTACTTCGAATTTCTCAATGTGTGTAGGCATAGCTTACCCCCGGGCACACTCACACATACCCGCTTACTGCTGCTTAATAATGCTTCTGCCACTTACTCCCATGCTAATTCCATTAAAAGAAAAGAAAAAGGGGTTGATAGGACAGTGGTGAAAAACAGGGCACAACGAGGGAAAGACCGTAGGGAAAACAGCTAGGCATTTGCAGGAAGGGTATAGAAAAGGTCAATAGCTGCCCATTTCTTCTTCAGCAACAGCTGTACATATACACTATATTTGCAGGTACATTTGGACCCTCAAACCCCTGGGACAGGGATTAGGACAACATATATTCATTGTGATGCCAATTAGACCAGATTACATGTGTCCAGTGGGCACATGTGCAAAACGGACAGCTATGTATGGGACGAGATTTTTTGTGGGAACAGATTGCCCTTTTTTTTCCAGATGAGATTGGGATGCTGGGAAGGGGTAGTAGGTATATTTTGGGAGGAAAGTTGGGTAGGTTAACAGACAAGACACACAAGACGCATACAGCGCTGGTATATAACACATATGGGGGGTAAACACCTTGGATGGGGAGGGGTGTTTGGAAGTCTCAAGCCCATGAACCCCCAACTGGAAACAGTGGGACTGAGGTCCTCACCAATGGGCAGTCACCACTGCACCTTCATGGCCCAGAAGTTGACTGTGTTAGGGGCTGTGTAGGAGGGGCAGACTCACCCTTTAATAGTGCCACTCTGCCCTCAAGCTGGTAAAGCCACTTTCAATACTCCAGATTGAGCTCCTTATGCACCACATCCAGGACCTGCTGACAGGTGACAGGTTCCCCTCTGTGCCTGCTCCTAGGGGGGGGTGAGACCCATCCCCTGCAGCGGTTCCACCCGAAGGTGGTGCAGGGCCTACGGAGGAGGAGGTCCCAGGCTGGGCCCTAGATGTGCTGGTGCTGGTTCCTTGGCCAGCTGAGGTGGGACAGATGGATCCGATGGGACCGGCCTTCCCATATGAGCTGTGTTTCACAGGTGTATGACAGATATGGGTTAGTAACAGTCAACAGCATTAAAGATTAGTTATAACAGCATGCATAAGTATTCCCATTAACCCAACACACCAGATTTAACACAGTTGCAGAACAAGCAGAACACATGCATATATGGAACAGCAGTGGCTATTACAGGAGCATGCAGGTTTCATTGATGGCAACAGGTCACCAATATGGGTGTATTTGCACATGGCACATGCATAGAAACAAATGTGAATATTTATAAACCATTAGGAAATATGTCCCGACAAAAGTTTGGAGTGTACACATACGAGTTGAGGAGTGTCATTAGGTTATTATGCACATATGGTAGGGGTGAGACAGAGAGTTCAATTAGCAGCTAATCTATTCTTGTAGTTTTCCCAAAATTCTTAGTCACTGCAGTGGTCTTTCCCTTACATGTATTATTACACTACACAATGGTCTTATATAGTACACTGGTATGTTTATAAATTATTATATACGTGCCCTGTGTCTTACATACAGGCATGACAGGCTGCAGGTGTTAATGCAACATATTTTGAGACTTGCTGTCATACACTTTAGGTGAGGTGCTAGAATGACAGGTTTGTTTCCATATATATTCTCTGACTATGTACATGTTTGAATATCAGTTATATGTCATTGACAGCTGCCTACAATTCTTGGAACATCACACTTGATTTTCAGGGGAACAGGGTACCAAGTTGGTGATATGGGCCATTTATATGGAAATGCTGGACAGATTAGAACAGTTGTGGGGTATGATTATGCATACAACTTACATTTTGAACATTCTAGCAAATTCTCTACTGTTGTTGGGTGTAAGTATGCATGCAGCTTTCTATCTGAACATTGCATCAAAATCTGTACAGTTGTGGGGTATGATTATGCATACAACTTAGTAGCACTCCCAGGATTCAAACCCCTGCTGTGTGTGACAAATTATTATAGTTGACATCGCAGTACACTGTGCTATCAGGGATGTTTTATTAAGCTTTCAATGGTTTTCTAAGTCTCCCTAACTTGTACAATATAACTGACCTCTTGGCAGTTCCAACATTGTTATGCAGGACTTCATGCCCATTTTATCTGCATACCATGGTGTAGGTGACACTGCTTAAGATACAACATTACTATTTATAGTATGGAACAGATCACCAACATATGAGAGAAGAGTAAACAGAAGCACTCCAGGGGTTATACCTTTATTCACAGACTATTACACGTTTATTTCTACTGGTACAACACTTTCTAAGGCTCTTATCTTTATTTTTTATGACAGTACATGCAGACTGATTACTAACTTGCCTCGTGATGCAGCCTTTGCAGCCTAGCATCATGGGCTTGCTGGTTCACAGCCCGCTCATCTGCAGCTGTCAGAGAAATGCAGTGATATTTAGCCATACCTATCCATAGTATACACAAGCTAGGCAATTATTTACTACTTAGTAGCATGAGTACTTACTCAGTTCTGGGGTATTGGGCATCTGCCGAGACTCCTGGATCCACTGTTCAACATGGTGGTGCCTGACCTGCTCACCAGTCCAGGGGACACCTGTGGCACTGGTGAGGTCACGGGCGAGACTGTCCCAGGCCTCCGTTTTATTCTGCGAGCCCTGGTACTGGCCCTGCAGTAGTCTCTGATCATGGAGTTTTACCAGGAGACATACCATAATTTTTGATGCTTGGATGACCCAGTGCTGCACTCTAAATCGAGTGCCTTCACCCACACCAGCCATTCTGCCTGCAGTAGGAAGCTGCAACCAGTATGAGTAGTATTCCCGCCTGTGGGGTTTAAATACGGCCATTTTCCCTCACTTCTCTGTGATTGGCCAGTTTTGAATAGGCTAAGCTATGTGCAGACCTGCTTACATGATGTTCGCACTGCTTAAAGAGGTATACCGCTAGGCAGATTGAATTGGCTCACCTACACATTGCTTACACTTACTAACTTGAGCTGTGCTGCAGTTAGCATTGCTTAATAGTTAATTAGCACTATATTTGCCATTTGGAAATGAGTTATTCTTCATTACAGGTTATATATTTGTCTGGTGTCCCTGATTCATGTGTACATACACTGTATGGGGACCTGGGAGCTTCTACACTTTATTACAATAACACCTCAAATCTATGCTTACTGCAGTACTCCAGTTCACATATTTATGTTCTGTGGCAGGTTATCCAACATCACACTGTACATCGATTCACTTCCAATGTTTGGTTTGACTTTCCTGTGGTGAGGATTAGTTTGATGATACCTCATTCATATTTATTGCTATGATGGCTTGGTCATTAACTACTGTGACTATAGTGTGCAGGATCTTGAGTTTGAGCCTTGCAGAGGCAGTTTGTTTTTTTGCTAGGCAGAACAAGGGCCATTGGATACAGTGTGATTAAAGTACTTTTGAGCAGTTGTAAGTGGGTTTGCACGGGGGTAAGCACTGCCTACACGGGTGAAGCAATTTAGAGGCTTACTGGGTGTAGGACACTGTAACCGGAAATTAGCAGTGCTTACCTTTGTGCAAATCCACGCACACGGCCTTATACTCACTTACTAGTGCGGAGATATGCTTACTACTGCTTCTTGAAGCTTAACCTGACTACTGCTTTATGCATAATGATACTGACACCTTACATGTGCATTTCCTGCAGTACTCTAGGTTTATATATATATATATATATATATATATATATATATATATATATATATATATATATATGTGTGTGTGTGTGTGTGTTCTTTCGTGGCAGCTGTACTCCAGTTCATATAAATATATGTTATTCAATGGGTTATGCAACATACATATTACTCATATCATGCTTTGCCATAGGAAATGGTATGTCTCAGTTACCTTCCTGTTCTCCCCCTCCTTTCTCGCTTACATCCATGGGGCGGTCCCATTAGAATGTGTCCATCCAACCCTGGCACACCTTGGCCCATAATGTCTTACCCATCATTCCTTCCACCCCCTCCCTCCTCCACATCACTCATACTTCCTACAGGTTCCATCCGAATCTCACCACACCACTACGCATTGCCCACACTGCACTTCTTGGGACCCATCATGTACGTTGTCCCACCCCATGGATCTTCAGGATTCCCACGCATTCAGTCCACAAACATACATATCATTCTTTGCTAACCTGTAAGGCATGGTATGTTACCCCGGGGACTCTATTTAGCAGAATTTTTGGGGTCATCCCACTAGGGACGAACATGCGTTTGTTTAAGATTAGACTTTGCAGGTTCATACTGTTTCTCCCACTGGTAGTATCCTGCCAGAAGTCTGGGTAGCAGTACTGTGCAATGCTTAGTGATGCTTAATAATTGATTTGCATGATATTTGCCTTTTGCATTGATGTCTTCTTCATTACATGTTATATATGTGTCTTGTATCCTTGATTCATATGGACGTACGCTGTATGGGGTCCTGGGAACTTCAACACTTTATTGCAATAAAACCTCACATCTGGCCTTACTGCAGTACTCCAGTTCATATATTTATGTTATGTAGCAGGTTATACCACTTCACACTGTACATGGACTCAGTTCGCATGTTTGGGTTGATTTTCCTGTGGTGAGAATTAGTTTGCTGATACCTCATGCATATCTATTGCTATGATGGCTTAGTGGTTAACTACTGTGACTACAGTGTACAGGATCCTAAGTTTGTGCCTTGTAGCGGCAGTTTATTTTGTTGCTGGGCAGAACATGGGCCATTGGATGCAGAGCGATTAAGGCACTTTAAAGCAGTTCTAAGCGGGTATTTGCGGGTTTGCATAGAGCTAAGCAATAATAACCTCTGGTTACAGTTTCTTAAAGTCAGTTAGCTTCTACTTTGCTTAATCTGTGTAGTCAATGCTTACCCCACTCAAACGCACATAAACATGCTTACTAGTGCTTATATATGCTTACTACTGCTTATTTGTGCTTAAACCTGCTTACTAGTGCCTTATTCATTATGATACTGACACTTCACATGTGCATTTAATGCAGTACCCCAGTTCACATTTAAATGTTATTTAGTAGGTTATACAGCAAAAAGATGTAAAAATATGTTCTTATACAGATTTAACATGTAAAATGGTATGTGCTGTAGTAGGACTCAAACAAGGTATGCCTGTTCATTAGGCAGATGCTCTAACCATTACACTATTGCTGTGCTGCTTCATTTGCATATATATTCCTTGTTATCCTCTTCAGCCTTTTAAGCTGCTTTAACTGTAGCTAAGAGATGGGCAAACCCGCGCACCTATGGTTAGCTGTACTCTGGGTTTTCAAAAAATAAATACATGGGTTTCTTTATTTTATTTCACTGTACTGTTGCTGTTGAGCACATGAGGACTGTTTGTGGGGATATGCCGATACCTATGAGCGGTCTTGCTCATTTATGTACACTTTCTTCTGTTCTACTTTGCAGGGGCGTGTGTATTCTGAGAGCTCTGCTCTCAGACACGCCCCCTGCACTTGTCCATGCTCAGTGTAGGATTTGGAGCTCAGGCAGCACGCCTTCATTAATATGCATGGCACGCTGCCATCATTCTCTTAAACTGACGCTTATGTGCAGGACTAGTTTAGTACTTCACGCCAAATTAGTAAATTCGGGGGATAGATTTCCTCGCTGGAGTCTATGTGCAACAAAGTATTGGGAAAGTTTTATTTTTTTTAATCTTTTAGAATAACTTAGGTTGTCTAGCCTTGTGATTTTCTTCGTGAGGAATCCCTAAGCTCTTTCAAGATGGCTAAATTGATACAGAGGTAGACGCTGAATGAAGCATTATATTCAGTGCTTGGTCCTTAGATAAAGTAGAGTTATGATTTTTTTAGAGATACTCTGAATGACAATAAGGGCTACATAGAGGGATTTTATAACACAACCAATATGAGTACACTGGTTTTGGATAGATATGTCAGTTTTGAGGGGAGTATAATTTATATTGTATGTGGCAGGACTGCTGGAACTCCCAAAAGGTAACTGCATTACATTTTCTGGTTTTAAGTTAAGCCCATGATTAACATGTAAGAATTGGTATAATCTGTCCCTTGCTGTAAAATCATGTAGGGATTTGACAACCATGCCCAGTTTGCAATCATTTTCTGATTTATTTAGCAACACACACCAGTTGCGACATTTTCTGTGACTAGAGGATGTACTCAAACCTTTGCATTATGAGTTCTGTTAGTGAGCAAATTATCCTTCAAATGGACTTCATGCAGGTTTATGTTGATTTGCGTGAGTTTATCAATAACACCTCTATGAGAGTTGTTGTGAAAGGCCTTGGCCAGGTGGAGGTAAATAGTGTGGACAGTTTGACTTTCATCCATGTCTACACTAACCATTTCAAATAAATCAACTAGGCAGAGCAAATGCAATATGGCTTTTAGGAATCCAAAGTAGTTGGGTTCAAGAGACTAAAGGTCACCTATACTATTGCTTACTAACTATATAGTTGTACATTACACAGTCTTTCATATGGTGTTAGTGAGGCTAGTAGGTCTATGATTATCTGGGTCAGCTGTGGTAGTTGCCCTTATGCAGTGCTATGACAATGACTATGTACAAGCCTCTTGGACATAACCCATGTAAAGAATTAGGCCACAGAGGTTTAGGATTAGATTACGATTAGATTGGCTAAGCAGTACTTAGCACTGGATATTATGGTGATCAGCAGAACTAGTGTTGTAAAGTGCAGACAGAACTTCATCTAGAGTGATTTTGGGAGGTAGAGTTGGAGAGAATGTGAAAATCAGTGGGATGAGAAGGTAAGGTGACACTGGAAATAAATTTGTTTCCAAGCATATCAGCAATGGCTTCAGGATCAGAGTAGGATGAACTATTTGATATAAACTCTGAACGGAATTGGATTTTAGTATTATTTTTCTATTAGAAATTAATAAGACATTGCAATTGTCCTTTGTGGTATTGGTAATCTTCATTTCATAAATGGCCTTACACATCTTACTGGTCTGCTGAAGGATTTCTCCCTGCTTAATGGGTGAGTGGAGATTTATTTTGCATGACTAGAATCTTTTTCCTTTTGTTGTAAAGCTTCTTGATGTGACAATTCTACAATAAAGGTTTACTGTTGACCTTACAACTGCACTTATATAAAATGGAAACAAACACATCCCTACACCCATCTTAAAAGCAGTAAAATTTGGATATAAATGCACTAACATCTGGTTTGAAATTGTATAGTGAACTGTGACAAAATTGAATTGTTTGATAGTGGACTAAACCTTGAATAAGATGGGATTCATATTAATCATAAAGTAGGTATTAAAGGAAAACCTTCTTCCAGCTGGATCATCAGATTTAACCATTGAAGAAGTGACATAAGAGATTGTACAGACTAAAGATTTGTTTGTAACAATCAAGTTAAGAAGGTTTTCACCTTTGGTGGGAATGGGGACTATTTGGTATATTTAGGTGGCATTTACAAAATCTGAAAATCTCTAAACATATTTATTGCTAGTTGTATAAGTTAGCCAGTTGACATAAGGTTAATTAAAATCTCATAAAAGTATTTTTAGTGCATTGATCAACTTTTAGATTCATAGGTTCATATGTAGGTACTAGGCTATCTGCCTGAAGGCATTTATAAGCCTAGCCAGAATGTGTTGGCTTTCGCTGCCCCCTTAGAATAAATCCCTGTGCCTCTGTCCAGAAGAGCCACTGAAGTGATCCCTGGGGTAAAATTTCTGTTTCCCATCCACTCGTCAATGTTTCTTTTGAAGAGTGTTAGTGAGGAGCTCTGCCTAATGTAGATTGGAATCATGTTCCAAAGCATGGGAAGTCTCTGGGACAGGAATCTATCCCTTCAGCACATCCTATTTATTGTTGTGGTGAGGTTTAGATCCCTAGAGTGTGTGGCTTGAGGGGATAAGGTTTTCTTTAGGTGGAGCATGTCCATCAGTTCTGGGTTGGACATGGCCTTGTATGTCAGGCAGAGATCACCTCTGAGTAGGCGGTATGCAACCGAGTACAGCTGGAGTTTTTTCAGTCGAGCTGCATAGGGCATCTGTTTGAGGCCAGTGATCCTCTTTGTGAGATACTTCTGTGGTCTTTCCAGCTGTTACAGGTGACTTGTAAGGTACATCCCAAATGGGGCGTTGTACTCTATGATGGGTCTGATGCGTGATGAGTAGAGGGACACAATGACCCTCTTTTGATCTAGCTGTGAACCCTTTTGTGATTTGGTGGGCCACATAGAAGGATTTTCTAATCACTTTGGCAATGTGATTATCAAAGGTGAGATTACTATCTACTTGGGTCCCCAGATCCCTTATTACATCTTCCATATATAGGGGACTACCACCTATGTGGTAGTTTGTGGGTACTTTGTTTTTTCCAAAGGGGATGATTATGCACTTTTTGGCATTTAGCTTGAGGCCATGATTTTGACACCAGGTATCCATCTCAGTGAGACCCTTTTGGAGGATGTTTGTGTCAGCCTGGAGAGTCAATTATAGCCCCTAATTTGCAGTCGTCTGTTAACTTGGTCAGCCATAGTCCTCCTGTGCTTGCCTGTTCCTCTGAGAAGTATATGTCGAACAGGAGGGGTCCTAGGACTGAGCCCTGGGGAACGCCACTTGTAACGGGTTTAGAGTCTGACCTAGCTCCTGCTACTCTCACCATGTGGGATCTGACTATGAGCCAGTTGGCAACCCATCTTGTGATGGAGGGGTTTATGTTCAGGCTGGTGAGCTTGTCTATAATACCAGAATGGGGAATGGTGTCAAAGGCCTTTGCGAGGTCTAGGTAGACTGTGTGTACCACCTTTCCCTCATCTATAGCCATTGGTAACTGTCTCAAAGAAGTCCAACAGGTTTAGGAGACATGATCTGTCCTTAACAAAGCCAAACTGGGTAGGGTCCAGTGTTTGGAGGTTCCCAATGTCTCTGTTAATGAGTTCCATGATGATGCGCTCCATAGCCTTGCAGACCAAGCTAGTCAGGCTTATAGGGCAATAGTTCCTGGGGTCTGTTGTGGCTCCTGCTTTGTGGAGCAGAATAACCGTTGCTGTGCGCCACTCTATGGGTGCATAGCCTGTGGAGTGGCTGAGTTTGAACAGTGTGCTTAGGTGAGGGGTAGGTTCATCTTTGAGCTTGTGTAGGATGCAGCCTGGGACACCGTCCGGTTCGACTGATGCTGTGTTTTTGGCTTTGGAGAGGGCTGTTTTAACCTGAGTGTCTGATTTCAGGGACTCTACATTCTTCTGGTATGGTTATGGGCCCTTTTGGGGGTGAGAGGGGGTGAAGTTTGCGCTGAACTTGTCTGCCAGGATGTTGGCGATATTGGTCAGTTCAGTGTATTTTGTGCCATTCTGCACTAACTCCAAGCAGATCTGAGCATTGCCACTTAGATTCTTGACATAGCTAACTATGTCTTGTGGTTATCTTTGGAGTCCTTGGCAATTTTTCTTTCGAAGCTCGCCTCAGATGATTTTATAAGGGATCATAGTTTCTTGCTGATACTGATCAGGGATGTCTTCCCTACTTGGGATTTTACTCTTTTCTGTACTAGTTTCCTCCTTCTATTGTATAGCTTGTTTATGGCAGGAGTCCACCAGACTGATTTCCTTTTCTTGGAGGAGTGAGTCTTGTTTTGCTTGGGATAGCATGATCCATGTATTCTTGTAGGTGCCCATAGAATGCATTAGTAAAGGATTTTGCAGCTAGGCCAACGTTATCCTTTAGCATGGGGACTTTGAAACTTTCCACCTCGGTCTTAAGTAACGTGAAGTTTATTTTTGAAATGTTTTTCACAGTGGTTTCTTTGTCCGGGGGTGGGAGCAGAATGTGGATATCCAAAGTGATTTGTTTATGGTCAGATCTAACCAGCAAGGGGTTGACCTCCGATGTGGAACATCAGTCGCCCATGTTGGTGATGACCAGTTCCAATATGTTGTCACCTCTGGTGGGAGAGTTGACCAGTTGAACCAGGGTGTTTGAGTTTATAAATTCTAGGAAATGTTGGGCAAGGGAGTTAGTACTTGAGTAGCTCTTCCAGTTAATGTTTGGGTAATTGAAATCACCCAATAATAGGGTGTTTGGTAGGACCTTTATGTTTCCCAGTGTTTCCAGAAATGTGGAATGGAGGTCCTGGGACATGGTAGGTGATCTGTAGCAAGCTAAAATTTAAATTGCAGTTTTCCCCGTTGTTAGTTGCACGTGGATGATCTCTGAAGCATCGTGCTGTGCCACTAACCTGGAGGTGTGGGTATCCTTAATGAATATGGATACAGCCCCAACTTTTGTATTTTGGTTCTGGTTCTGTGGCTGAAATGTATGGTATGAGTTGTAGCCTCGTAGTGCTGGGGTGCTCTTTGGAGCCTTAAACCAGGTTTCTGTTACTGCCCATATATCAATTTTCTCCATACTGAGGAGTGCCTCGAGTGCGTGCATTTTGAGGTTTAAACTTCTGGCACTGTGTAGCATTACCCTCAGTTTTTTGTTACTTGTGCTATTTACGGTGGTGGGTTTGTTTTTTGACCCTTGCCTAAAAAAGGCACTATGGGGGTGGCAAGAGCCTTGGCCAGTATTCGAAAGCCTAAGGGTGACAGGTGCAAGCCATCTCTAGTGAAGCAGTGAGGCTTGTTGAGCATGTCATCCCAGATGGACAGACACTGGATCCCTTTTGAATATCACCAGAAACTTAGCCAATTGTTGAAATTGAGAATTCTTTTCTTTATACCGTGGTATCACTCTTGGTGAGGGCAGAATGCTACTCAAGGTCAAGGTCATACCAGCCTGGGCTACGTGATCAGTGAGCTCTTCCATGTCTGCTTTCATGTAGTCCAGGGAGATATGGCTCAGGTCATTCACACCAGCATGGACAATGACAGAGTCATATTTGTACTTGTTCTGGAGTGATCTGAGTGCTTGTGTTATGTGGTGGATCCTGGCACTCAACATGCAGCTAACAGTAACCTTCTCCTTATTCAGCCTAGTGAGTGGAACATCAGTGTGCCTGACTATAGAGTCACCTATTACTAGTATGTTGGGTATGTTATTTTGCCTTAAGGGCTGTGATTGCATGGCACACTAGTTTTGTGAAGTACGTGTTCCATGGTTTGTGTTGGGGGGGGGGGTGGAGTTTGCTTAGATGTTTGCTTTGGAGGTCTCTGTTGCTTTTGCAGATTTTTATTTAGATCTCCGAGTATGTTTTCATGTATTTATGTGTGTTTTTTGCCGGTGCTAGTTTAATGGGGCTATGTGAGACTGGTGGTATGATGCAAGTATTTCCCTTCTCCTCTTGACTGTCTGATCCAGTCTTGGGTTGAGAGACCTTAGCCTCCAGTTTGGCTGTATAATTGACTCTCTTGCATGTATTTGTGTTTGGTGGTAGGAGGAGAGGGTTGTCTGTGTACATGAGACAGTTGTAACATTGCCTCAAAATGCCAAGATTCACCAGTTGGATTTTAGAGTACACCTGAAACTGCCCTTTGGACATACCTGGATAGGTACAGTGAGCTGTTTTACTGGATGGCTGGTAAGGTCAAATAGAGAGCCTTGTCCTTTTGTACAGTACAGGAGGGTTTAGTGCTAGGGTTTATAAGTGCTTGCTATGAGTTTATGAGCAAGTGCCTGGCTGAGAAATGAATGGCTTGAGTGCTTAAGTTGAAAGTTTGTCTAGTTCCAAGGGAAAAATTGAAGAGGAGACTTTGTGGAGCCAGGAATAGTTATACCCTAGCTAACCAGTGCTGCCCGGCACACAAAACTGGGCAAATGTGGTATTTATAGCAGGGAAATGAAAAAGATAAAAATGAGACCAAAATGGCCTATAAACTACTAATGTCTGGGTTGACACCACTCCTCCAGGGACAGATAGGCTGCTCAAAGCTCCCCACTCTCACAGGTGGAAAGAGAAACTTCTTTCTATCCAAGTAAGGTATGGGCAAATATAGAGATTTGTAAAACAGCCCTGAATTCAGCACTAACCTGAAAACTGGACTATACTAGCTTAGAAAGGTGGGAAACAAGTATATATATATTTTTTTTCAGAAAATAAAGCAGATACAATCAAAAAAACACTTTAAATGCACAGAAAATGATACTTATTGTTATATATCACAAATCACAGTTGTAGTCAATGCCCCTAGTAATAAAGTAGGAAGAAACACAAATACAGTAAAAGCAGATGAATAAAGTGCAATTTTTTTGTTTATATATAAAACAATAGAAATGAACAAACTGATTTAAACAGTTACCCAATTAACCAGAAAAAAGCTCAAAACTAAGCCCTGTTCCAGCAGTCTTCAATCAGACAAGTTCTAACTGCACACTCCTACTACTAGGGTGCAGGGGAACCTTCTCCAAAAAAGATGTCCTGGAACAGTGCTCAAGTTATAATAACAAAGCTAGATTCAGCAGGCCTGAATCTGGTCTATGCTACAGCAACAAGGCTCACCAATTTCAGAAAGAAACAGTTCAAATAAGCAGGCACAATAAGTCTATGACCAGAAATTCCCAGCTCAGAAGGTCAGAATCCAGCCTCTCCTCCCACAACAGTGCAGACCACTAAGCCTCTTAATGTAGAATAACTGGCCTGAAGCCCAAGTGCTTAAGCCAGAACTAATGTACTTTTAGAATAGCAGACAATGAGCCTTCAATCAGCAATTCCCAGCTTAGAAGGATGTAAGCTACCTGTCCTGCCACAACAGTGCAGACCAAAAACCTTATTATTGTAAAACAACCTGTATGAAGCCTAAGTGCTTAAACCAAAAGGCTTAGAATAAGTTACAATTTAATCAGGCTACTACCAAGCAGTAATAAATGCAGCAGAATAAATAAAATTGAGTACTTTTAAGAAAAGCAAAATAAAGTAGGAGGAAAAAATACAGTAAAAGCAGATGAATAAAGTGATTTTTTTTAAGTGCAAGGAAAGAGGAAGGAAGAACCTAAGTGGGTTGGCCTTCTCAAATCTTCTCTCTGTATTAAGTAGATTGAACACTAGACTCAGAATATGATCTCACTGTACTCGGTTAAGTGAGCAAATGAGATGGACCCAGGGGGAGTGTTTTAATACAGACTTACAAGAGGGGAGGGCAATTCCAGCGCTACCAACACTAACACCAACACAAGAACAGGGAGGGTGGGTGTGGAACTAACTGCAGAGAGACACACAGCGCACTATTCAATGAAACACACAATTAGGAAACAGTAAAAATGAAATACAGTACTTTTAAAATTGCAAGTTTGTACTTAACAGAAGACTAAAATACACTACTGCAAGTTTCACTTAACTTCATCTTCTAATGCAGATGATTGTAGCCAAGCAATTCTCTCAGAAGTTGAGAGTAAAATGGTTTCTAAAACTTTGTGGTTAGCACTTAAAGTACAGAGGAAGCCCTCTAGGCTATTAAATATCAGATAACAAAGAAGTGAGAAGACCACCACCCCCTCTTATAGCAGAGAGACACACATCGCACTATTCAATGAAACACATGACTAGGAAACAGTAAAAATGAAATACAGTACTTTTAAAACTGCAAGTTTGTACTTAACAGAAGACTAAAATACACTACTGCAAGTTTCAATTAACTTCAGCTTCTAATGCAGATGATTATAGCCAAGCAAGTCTCTCAGAAGTTGAGCATAAAAAAAATTGCAATCTCATTTATATATTCTGTATATTACTATATATACTATAAAATATGAATACTTATTAGTAGTATTCATAAGATCATATTAGTATTGACAGCTTACATACAGTCTTGGAAATTAGTAGGTATAGTTGCAACACTTGGGATATGTATATATTTAGTTAGTAACAGGCAACTTTTTATACATTTTAAAAGGAATATTATTAGGAACTAAAGTGTAACCTCTATCCATTATATAAAGCATGACATTTTAAAAGTATGTTTTGATGGTTTCATGTTTAAATATACAAGAGTGAAAACTATATAGATAAATAATAGTTTTGTATTTTAAATCAGGTATAGTGCACTGCAGCTTTAAGTATTTGGCATTTTGGCGCCAATTTAGTGTATTTAAGTAATGAATGAATGTTAATTAAATTGTTCTGAGGAAGCTCGTTGTGGACGAGTGAAAGCGCTTAACTCTTTGTTTGGAAAATAAACGTTTTAAATTTTAACAGTTTTTTAACAGTTTCAAGTGATTCATCTTGGTTCAAGAGAGACTTTTTATCTCATTCGTATTGGGTTTGACCTTACAACTGGTATCCACATTGTGTTATACTGTGGAAGTATTACTTTTGGTTCCTGACCATTTTACGAGTGCATACAGTGATTTGGTTTACTGTTTCTATATTACTATATTCAGAATGGAGCCTAAATAAGAATATCTAATTGGTAATAATGTGACAGTTTTTCCTGAGTGTCATTAGAACTTCAATGAAGTTATATGATGTTACATGATGACATTGTGTTGGATTTGCCACAATACTGAGGGGGTATAAATGCCAGTGGACTTATATGTATGATAGATGTGAAATGCTGGCATAGACACTATCAGCTTTCAGGTCAAACAAACCCTTCATCAGTGCATACACTGATGAAGGGTTTGTTTGACCTGAAAACTTTGTTTTATGAAACACTTGTTCAGTATCAGCTTTGCTTGGTTTCTTTCATACTGCATAGACACTATCAGCACCAGAATCGGATTTAGTAATAACGCACACATGGATGCCATCAAGGGTAAGGGAACTTCAGGTTCTGAATTGTATCTTTTTAAGTATGTAGCATTAAGAAAAGCTACTTTAATGTCATTTGAACTGGAGTTTACTTTACTTTACACAAGTATAAAATAGGTACCATGCTAATAGCAATAGTTTTAACCAGAATATGAAAATAGTGAGGTGAGAGGTGATGGCTTTTTCATGCAAAACAGAATTTTTGATCATTTCATCCCCAGCAGACATGTGTTGTAGTTCCTGCAATGACACAAGTTTACTAACCAATTATAAAAGTAATATTGTCTCTTTGGATTTAGGTTCTCAATTCTCAATGATAAATACTTTTTAATTTTAGGGTTTTGTCATCCTTAGGGAGTGGGGGAAGAAATTCTTTGTATTCCTCTGTATCTATCACCCTCATGGTTGAACTCCTAAGTTCATTCAGTTGTATGTGGGCAATCCAAAAAGTCATGTTCATTTTTGTGGAAGTTCAACCTAATGCATACAGTGTCCATATGTCTGACAATGGTCTCATCAGTAATGAGAACTTTTCTAGGATATGCTGCAGGCCACCTGGACCTTAGGAGTGAAGGCTTGTGGACTATGTGTTTTATAATAGAAGCAGGTGTGGGTAGGGAGTGCAATTAAGAAGTGTCTATGGTAGCTGCGGTTTGCTAGGTGGGTGCCTAGAAGGCTTGAGCAATGATTTATTTTACCATATCAGCATTTCCAGTGTCGTAATGCTGTTTCATGATAATAGATGATATGGAGAAATTAGCCTCATGTATAAATACATAATTATATCTCTCATGGGAAGAATTAACATGTTATAGCAGCAGTGGGTTGTCGGTAAATATGAGGCAGTTACTAAATTGTCTCAAACCTCGTAATGAAAGCAGGCTAGCTAAGAATGAGGACTGAGCAGGTCATAACTCATTCATGATACAGAGTAATATTTATGTGCCAAGTAAACCATGGCATGTTAACAAAAGATTAAGTTATTCAGATGAAGCAAATTATAGGACACTAAAGTAGGATAGATATGCTGACCAGCAGACAAGCTAAATGAGGGTAACTGCATTATCTAGTGTGAGCATGCAATAAGTGATACTAAGTGCTGTTCAAAGAGTGGTATTCGAGGCAGAAGAAGAGGTTATTTAAAGGAAAGACTAAATAGTGGATGCTAAAGGATGGTAACTTCCTTGACAGGTCTGTAAACTAAGGAAGAGTAGATACATTATCTAGTGTAAACTTATGACAAGGAAGAGTTACAGAAACAACAAAGAACAGAAATGGAACTGCAGATACTTAAGTAAAATATAAGTGGTATGATTTAAGTAAGATGGTAAAAGATGGATAAATGACAAAAAAATGATCAATAATTTCCAAATGAATGATAGGAGAAATATAATGGACACTAAAAACAGATAATTACTAAGGAACATTCCAAAAGAAAAATCAGCTATTTACCCAAATAGAAACTTTTGAACCAAAAGCACCTGCCAAATAAACAAAGTCCCCCAGATTTACTAATCTGCCATGCAGGACTAAACTAGTCCTGCACGCAAGTGGCAGTTTAAGGGGAGGATGGCAGCGCGCCATGCATATTAATGAAGGCGCGCTGCCTTAGCTTCAAATCCTACACTGAGCATGGATGAGTGCACACCCTTGCAAAGTAGAATAGAAGAAAGTGTAAATAAATGAGTGAAACCGCTCATAGATGTCCGCATATCCCCACCAATGGTCCCCATGTGTTCAACAGCAACAGTACATTGAAATAAAATGAAGAAACCCTTGTATTTATTTTTTTTAAAACCCTGAGTACAGCTAACCATAGGTGCGTGGGTTTGCCCACCGCTTAGCACCAGTTAAAGCAGCTGAAAAGGCTGAAGAGGATAACAAGGGATATATGTGCGAATAAAGCAGCACAGCAATAGTGTGGTGGTTAGAGCATCTGCCTAACGAACAACTATCCCTGGTTCGAATCCCACTGCAGCACATATCATTTTCCATGTGAAATCTGTATATGAACATATTTATACATCTTTTTGCCGTATAACCTACATAACATTTAAATGTGAACTGGAGTACTGCATGAAATGCACATGTGAAGTGTCAGTGTCATAATGAATAAGGCACTAGTAAACAGGTTTAAGCACAAATAAGCAGTAGTAAGCATATAAAAGCACTAGTAAATGTGTTTGCACGGGTGTAACATTGCCCACACAGATTAAGCAAAGTAGAAGCTAACTGTGTGTAAGAAACTGTAACTGGAAGTTAGCAGTGCTTACCATCATGCAAACCCTCGTAAACCCGCTCACAACTGCTTTAAAGTGCCTTAATTACTCTGGATCCAATGGCCCATGTTCTGCCCAGCAACAAAATAAACTGCCTCTGCAAGGCTCAAACTCGGAACCCTGCACATTACAGTCACAGTAGTTAACCACTAAGCCATCATAGCAATAGATATGAATGAGGTATCAGCAAACTAATCCTCACCACTGGAAAATCAAACCAAACATGTGAACTGAATTGATGTACAGTGTGATGTTGGATAACCTGCCACAGAACATAAATATGTGAAATGGAGCACTGCAGTAAAAATAGATTTGAGGTGTTATTTAATAAAGTGTAGAAGACCCCAGGTCCCCATACAGTATATGTACACATGAATCATGGATACCCGACACATATATATCCTGTAATGAAGAATAAATCATTGCCAAATGGCAAATATAGTGATAATTAACTATGAAGCAATGCTAACCGCAGCACAGCTCAAGTTAGTAAGTGTAAGCAATGTGTAGTGGAGCCAATTCAATCTGCTTAGTGGTATACCTCTTTAAGCAGTGCAAACCTCATATAAGCAGGTTTGTCCATAGCTCAGCCTTTTAAAAACTGGCTAATCATGGGGAAGTGCGGGAAAATGGCCGTATTTAAACCCCACAGGAGGGAATACGTCCCATAACTGGTTGTAGCTTCCTACTGCAGGCAGAATGGATGGTCTGGGTGAAGGCATTCAATTTAGAGCGCAGTGCTGGGGCATCCAGGAGTAAAAAATCATGGTATGGCTCCTGGTAAAACACCATGATCAGAGACTACTGCAGGGCCAGTACCAGGGCTCGCAGTATAAAACGGAGGCCTGGGACAGTCTCACCTGTGACCTCACCAGTTCCACAGGAGTCCTCCAGACTGGTGAGCAAGTCAGGCACCACCATGCTGGCCAGAAGCAGTGGAGGGGGGATGTACTGGAACAGTGGATGCAGGAGTCTTGGCAGATGCAGAATGCCCATGTACTGAGTAAGTACTCATTCTACTAAGTAGTAAATAATTGCCTAGCTCATGTATACTATGGATAAGTATGGCTAAACATCACTTAATTTCTCTGACAGCTGCAGATGAGCAGGCTACGAACCAGCAAGCCCATGATGCTAGACTGCAAAGGCTGCTTCGCGAGGCAGGTTAGTAATCAGTCTGCATGTACTGTCATAACAAATAAATATAAGAGCCTTAGAAAGTGTTGTACCAGTAGAAATAAATGTGTAATAGTCTGTGAATAAAGGTATAACCCCTGGAGTGCTTCTGGTTACTCTTCTCTGATATGTTGGCGATCTGTTCCATACTATAAATAGTACAGTTGTATCTTAAGCGGCATCACCCACACAGTAGTATGCAGATAAAATGGGCATCAAGTTCTGCATAACAATGTTGGAAGTGCCAAGAGGTCAGTCATATTGTACAAGTTAGGGAGACTTAGAAACAGTTGAAAGCTTTACATCAATTTCCTGATAGTACAGTGTCCTGTAATGTTAGCTGCAATATTTTATGACACACAGCAGGGGTTTGAATCCTGGGAGTGCTACTAAGTTGTATGCATAATCATACCCCACAACTGTACAGATTTTGATACAATGCTCAGATAGAAAGCTGTATGCATAATTACACCAAACAACAGTACAGAATTTATTAGAATGTTCTAATTGTAAGTTGTATGCATATTCATACCCTACAACTGTTCCAATCTGTCCAGCATGTCCATATAAATGGCCAATATCACCAGCTTAGTACCCTGTTCCCCTGAAAATCCAGTGTGATGATTCAAGAAATGTAGGCAGCTGTCAAAGACATATATCTCAAACATGTACATAGCCAGAGAATGTATATGGAAACAAACCTGTTATTCTACCACCACACCCAAAGTGTATGACAGCAATTCTCAACATAAGTTGCATTAACACTTGCAGCCTGTCACACCTGTATGTAAGACACAGGTCACGTATATAATAATTTATAAACATACCAGTGTACAATATAAAGCCATTGTGTAGTGTAATAATACATGTAAGGGAAAGACCACTGCAGTGACTAAGAATTTTGTGAAAACTACAAGGATATATTAGTTGTTAACTGAACTCTCTCTCTTACCCCTACCATATGTGCATAATAACCCAATGACACTCCTCAACTTGTATATGTACACTCCAAACTTTTGTTGGGACATATGTCCTAATGGTTTATAAATATTCACTTTTGTTTCTATGCATGTGCCAAGTGAAAATATACCCATATTGATGTTGCCATCAATGAAACCTGCATGCTCCTGTAATGGCCACTGTTGTTCCATATATGCATGTCTTCTGCTTGCTCACCAGCTGTGTTAAATCTGGTGTGTTGGGTTAATGGGAATATCTATGCATGCTGTTTTAACTAATCCTGAATGCTGCTGACTGTTACTAACCCATATCTGTCATAAACCTGTGACAACACAGCTTGTATGGGAAGGCCGGTCCTAGTGGACCCACCTGTCCTACCTCAGCTGACCATGGCACTGGGCACCAGCACATCAGGGACCCAGCCTGGGACCTCCTCCTCCATGGTCCCTGTGCCACCTTTGGGTGGTACCGCTGCAGGGGATGGGGCTTATCCCCCCCTTGGAGCAGGCATGGAGGGGAACCTGTCACCCATCAACAGGTCTGGGCTGTGGTGCATAAGGAGCTCGAGCTGGAGTATCGAGAGTAGCTATGCCAGCTTGAGGGCTGAGTGGCACTATTAGAGGGTGAGCCTGCCCTCCTACACAGACCCAAGCAAGCCACCTTTGGGGCCATCAAGGTGCAGTGGTGACTGCTCATGGGTGGGGACCTCAGACCCACTGTTTCCAGTAGGGGGCTCATGAGCTTGTGACTTCCAAACACCCATCCCCGTCCAAGATGTTTACCCCCCACATGTGTCATATACCGGCTCTGTATCCATCTTGTGTGTCTTGTCTGTTACCCTACCCAGCCTACCTCCCCAAATATACCTACTACCCCTCCCCACGATTCCACTCTCACCTGAAAAAAAAGGCAATCTGTTCCCACAAAAAAATCTCACCCCATACATAGCTGTCCATTTCGCACACATGTCCACTGGACACATGTAATCCAGTCTAATTGACATCATAATGAATATATGTTGTCCTCATTCCTCTCTTAGGGGTTTGAGGGTCCAAATGTACCTGAAAATATAGTGTATATGCACAGCTGTTGCTGTAAAAGAAATGGGCAGCTATGGACCTTTCCTATACCCTTCCTGCACATGCCCAGCTATTTTCCCTACCTACTTTCCCCTTTGTGCCCCATTTTTCACCACTTTCCTATCGACCCCTTTATCTTTTCTTTTAAAGGAATTAGTGGGGGGTAAGCGGCAGTAAGCACTGTTAAACAGCTGTAAGCGGCTTTGCATGGATTTAAGCGGGTTTGTGGGTTTGCGTGGGGTAAGCTATGCCTACACAGGTTGAGAAATTTGAAGCTAACTGACTGTAAGAAAACATAAGTGGAAGTTGGCAGTGCTTACCGTCGGGCAAACCCATGCAAACCCACTTACAACTGCTTAAAAGTGCTGTAATCACTCTGTATCCAAAGTCCCTTGTTCTGACCAGCAACAAAATAAACTGCCTCACCAAGGTTCGAACCCAGGACCCTGCACTCCATAAACAAAGTGATTTTCCTCTAAACCATGGCAGATATCCATAACCTGAAGTTTTCACAAACATATCATGTAGCACAATCAGTCAACAGTATAGGAAATGTATTATTATCGCACCACACAACCTGTTAATGCAAGAAGTCTGTACAAAGTATGTCACACTGTGGGTACAAATAGGAATATATGTCAACTAATGCTCTGATGCACTTAAAATGTTGCTAGTTACATGGTTATATGTATTAGAACACATATGTAGAAGGAGATGAAGTCTGAAACACAAAAGTGTTGCCACTAGTTACTGACTTCAATGCTGCGATCAACTATGACATTTGCCATGTGAATGAGGAACAGGCCAAATTATGAGCTGAACATGCATGAACATATGGACAGATGTATATCTGTAAATGTAGAGAAATAGACAGCTCTCTCTCTCTCTCTATATATATATATATATATATATATATATATATATATTAATGTATGACACACAAATAATCATATAACATCAATTGTATATAGATGCATACATATTTTCATATATATATATATATATATATATATATAGCAATATGAGATATATATATAGGTTCATACACATATGCACACACAAAAGGTTTCAGTAGCCATACATATGTAGAAGTAGTGTGGAAGTACTGGGTACAAAGTATATCCCTCAGCCACAATCCCTGTAACTGGCACCTGTGAAATGTGTAGTGTGGCAACCATTCCCACAAATGAGAATACTGACATTAAACATATACCCACCCACAATTCAAAGGACATGGCAAGACACACAGGTATGCATACACAGATAACCTTTATACGTGTATTATACAATAATGTATGCCAGTACTAACACCACATAAGGTTTGAAATATGTAATCAGTCATGAATGCAAGGCCCACACAAAACAGTAGATCCAAGCAATGTGTATATATACCATACTATGCTATCCAGGCCAAGGCCTTCAATTAGTACAACAGTAGAAACAGGATTTGCCTTCAGGATACGTAACAATCAACAATTACAGATGTAGTTCAGCAGCCTCCAATTACATGCTGTAGTCAAGCCCTAGGGGGATAAGTAGCACTTGTGTTAATGTCACAGTATCTTGTACATAACATTGCTTAACCTAACATCTCACTACCACACTGAATGACCCTCGTCTTAACAGTTATATCCCTGAAAAGGTAACATAGCCTAGATTAATGGCATAGAACCCCCCCCCCCCCTTAAAAGGCTGTACAAGGGCAAGGAACACTGTGTACCACACACTTACCTCTGGAATGTACAAGGGCACATATGTGTTCTCCAGCTGTTGCCCGCATATATATATATATATATATATATATATATATATATATATATATATATATACATATATATATATATATATATATATATATATATATATATATGGACTTGCCCTAACAGTTGGTGTGGGAGTCCATGACATGACTGGGATGATAGCAGTAATGCTAGTGGTAAATAATGATAGGCCATTACCTAACAACCCTTCCTGTATCACAGCACGACAAAGACTGGTATATATGTGGTGGAGAGAGGCAGGAACATAGGGCCATATTTGCATTATTGCTGTCACACACCCTGGAAATTGCTGGTGTTATAGGATTTGTTGCAGCATACCCTTAAGCAGGGATACAACATTGAAATACGAATGGATGTAGCCATGTTCTGATAGCACTCAACAGACAGAATGCCACAGATATATCTGGGACAATACATGTGTGGTGCACAGACAAAACCTAACAGCCAATCCCTCTGGTATCATAAGGATAGGCCCATAGTTGAGAGTTATGTAGACAGACAACTTTCCATGAAAAAGTACCATGTACACAGAAACCCAGTAAGTACAGCAAGATACATTGCACACAACAACACTACTCACACTGTCTGTAGGTCTGGAACCTTACCCAAATGTGGATTTGGCCTGTGTCTGCAGATTCTGCTGTAAGAGGTATTTCTCCCTGCTCTCTGTAACACTGATGTCCACACACAGGAAGGATGTCATCCATACTCTAAAAGTGAAGTGACAACTCCCACAGAAGGCAGCAATTTATAGTACAGGGTTGCCACAACAGTGGTTATCTGAAGTACTACACAGCAGGCTGCATGCAATTAGCAACTGGTGGACACTGACTGGTGCAGATGCCACCACCTGATCATGTGCAATACCAACAAAAGCATGCTGCAATCTATTCAAACCAGCCCAATCACTCTAATGGAGAGACTGGGAGAGAGAGAGAGGAAAAAAAAAAATTTCAAGAAAGGTCACAAAGCTCAGGGTTGTGTTACAGCAGAAAAAACATAACAGATATGCATTTACTGGCATGTAGTATATGGCATAGAATAATAGGATGTATACTGTGAAAGGATGTATATGTGCCATCAGTACTTGTTCCTGTAATGATGTTCTGCTCAACAACTGCACTGGACAGTAGTGTCAGTCCCTGTGGGTAGTGGGACATACCTGTCAAATGTGCAGACCAGCAGTGAATGGCAAAGATGTGGCCCGTGATATCTGTGTTCTGTAAATTACTGTGGGCAATGGCTGGTGGGGTTTTAATACTGCCATGATAGACACATGGGTGAGAGACCACACCACCTGCAGGACAGTCATGTTAAAGTGTAGAATAGCATGTCCAACTGCCATAGCAGTATAATATGCTTATCTAAAGTTTGCCACCATATATACCCCCCTAATGTTAGTCTGTGTTCACATGTGACACCTGTCTGTGTTACAGCAAGGCAGAGCAGTTAAGCTGTGAAGTAAAAAGGTTACATGAGTGTGGTCCAGATGTTCGTATGCACCCCACATACAGATACATATATGTGTAATACATAGTCACAGCTGTGTATGTTTACAGAACCTCGGACAGTTATACGTTTATATAGGTATATGAACAACACAAAATATCTACACATATATGCACACATATATATATACATACATATATATATATATATATATATATATGTATACAGATATATATATATATATATATATATATATATATATATATACATATATACATGTGTATGTTTACATATATATATATATATATATATATATATATATATATATATATATATATATATATATATATATATATATGTATGTCTACACACAATATATATATATATATATATATGTATGTCAATACATGTCCCCTGCCATGATATGTGTGAGAGAACATCACACATCAATACACAACATACCTACACACCAGTACATGGCTGCAAGATGGTGTGTGAAGTGTGTGTAACCCATGTTGGGAACACATCGCAATTGTATGAGAAGGTAGGATATATAAGTTGGTGAAGGGTATTAGGCACATATTGGTATGTAGGTCTGGTTGGGTGACAAACAAGACAGCATACAGGGCTGGTGTATGACACATGTGGTGGTTAACCACTGTGGATGGGTAGTTGCATTTGGAATGTGGAGTCCATGTTGCCCTCACATGGGAACAGAGCAAACATGGTGCCTACCCATGGACAGTCATGACAGCATCTACATTGACATGAAGGTGCCTGAGCTGGGCGCTGGGCAGGAGGGACATGCATGTCGAACCTTGTGTATGTGTACTGCATGCCTCCAAGTAATGTAGCACATACTCTATGTCTTTGCGGAGCTCCCTATGCACAAGACCCTTGACCTATCTGGGTGACAGCATATGGCTGTGTGTGCTCCATGAAGGGTACCATCCCCTGAGGTAGTTCCTCATGAAGGTAGTGATGAAACAGTAGATAATGAGGTTCCATGGTGGGTCACGGATGTGATGTAGACTGGTAACATGTGCACATTAGGTTGGAGTGGTGTTCCTGCTGGAAAATAACCCCTACACATACTAGTGTGTAACTGTCATGGAACATATGAGGGCTGTAATGGTCCACACAATCCCAGAACATGTCCAACAGCATGCATATATATCCCCAATATCACAGAAGGGCAGATGTGTAGCAATCACATAGCAGGCCTACCAAATGCATATGTGGGAACATAGTGGCAGTGACAATGGCATGCAGGTGAAATACCCTGTAACAGCCCAGCAACTCTAGTGTCCCCGTAGGGAGCATGTCTATAAACACATAGCAGAAAGTGTTGTACAATACAATATATGACCCAATGGTACATATACCAGAGACATACCACTAGCGTTGTGTGAACATTATGTTGAACCTGATATGGTGGCGGGAGACTATGTGTATTGCATTATGGTAAACTTGACATATGAGTTGTTCAGACATATTTCCATCATTATGTCTTTCAGGGAGTATGGCGCACCTGAGGAATCCCACATACAGTGCCGCTGAGGAAGAAATTATAATCACCAGCATCATCCGCAACTACCAGCTTCTCACGGACAAGCCAGGACCAGCAGGAGAGAACAGCCATGTGGAATGATGTGGTCTGCAGGGTGAATGAGGTGGGGATGCAAAGCCGTACTTATGAGCAGGTCTGCCACCACTGTAGTGATCTGCTCCGCCAAGTATGTTGCCTTGCCACTGCCATGTGAGGAGACCACCTTGCAACAGGGGTGGCATAACAACTATCACCCCCTCACCAGAGTGGAAGAGCTGCTCATGAGCCTGGTAGCACCTGCCCACCCACAAGAGCTACAAACTTATACAGTCTTGGAGGTGGGTGCTACACACACACCAGACATGGAGCATGCAGGTAAGGTTCCAGGGCATATCAGTAGACTACTGTAGTGTATGCATCTGTACAGGTAGATCATGCATATGTGAGATGTGGAAGCTGTTGCTGTGTAGGACTGATAAGCAGTAATACATAATCTGTAGTACTGTGGACTTCAGCTGTTGTACTGCAATATTGCAGCCACCATGTAGCAATACCACAGCTGTGGCCACTGACATCAACTTTATCCCATCTCAATGTAGGTACCTCTGGGATACCAGCAAGGCAGCGGATGGATGCCGGTGAGTATGGTTTAAGGTTATGCTTGGCAATTCACTGTGCATGTCATAGCTTAGGTGTAGGCCATGTACACATCTAACACACCTACCCATAATGCATGCTGCACATGTGCACTGACAGAGCACACCCCTTACTAATGGGATTACCAGCCTCAAACACATGCAATACACAATCCATCTCAGACTACTGTGGCTACACTCCAGTGCACATGGCCCAGGGATAGCTGACATCTGCCCAACATACACAGCTATGTCATACACAGAGCAATTGAACATGCTACACATAAAGACATCCCACTCCCTCTGCAAACACATGCTCCAGGGTCTTAAACCTCATCAACACATTACACAGAACATACTGGAGGGATAGGGATTGTCCTGGGGAATCCCCACACTCTGGAACGGACTACCCATACATGTCAGGCAATACTACTCATTGGCCTTCTTTACAGAAACACTTGACAATTGGATAGGAAATGGGGAATTTACCCTGGGTAGTATGTCTGTGCCACAGCCTGACAGGGGCACAGGGGAATAACATTAGTGGGTAGTGCATGGCTGGGAACCCCTGTAGCTAGGCTTATGTAGGACTCAGGACCAAAAGATCAGTACTCACCTATGAACCAATGTGTACCACAGGCAATATCAGCAGGGCTCAACCATGGTCAATAATGGTCTCTACACTCACCATAGGTACAGTACTTTGTGTCTGTGGTCGGTCTAATGGTAGTCGATCACTCATACATGCACCACTGATGATGACATCTATGAATACACATCAAGCATTCACTAAACATGTGTCCACATGTGATCTAGAAACACACAGAGGCTGTGAGCAGCAGTGGAAACACAACTGAAACACAGATACACATCCTGCAATGGTGTGTACACCTGTGAGGTTTGGTGCACAGTACATGTCAGTGTGTTGAACAGATGCACAGCAATGTTGTGGACATGGGTGCAGTGAGGTCCAGGGGGAGGGCCATCACCTACTAACAGAAGCCATGCATCACAACCATGTATAATGTTGGTAACACGGATTGACTATAGTTACACTGCATGCTGTTGAGCACCACATGTCCTATATGTTGACATGTGTGTAATTACAGGTTTGTGTGTGATACTGTACTGCACCATCGCCTACTATTGTGTGTGTAATGGGGGTGTGAGAGATATCTGTAGGTGCTATACGGCGGATTGTATGGGTTGCCATGTATGTCGACTGCATGCGTGTATGTCTGTGTGTGTGGCCATGTCTGCACACACACATATGTGTGTGTGTGTGTGTGTGTGTGTGTGTGTGTGTGTGTGTGTGTGTGTGTGTGTGCGTGTGTGTACTGTTTAGTGTTGGTGTAGAGGTCTTACAGTCTGTTCCCTGTTTTCCCCTCACAGGTGGTGAGGTGGGGCTTGGTCCCCCTGAAGGCAATCTGATGTCACTTATACAGACAGTGACCATGAGGATAGGTGTGTTGAGGCACAGGAAGGGTCATCAGGGGTTGCTGCTGTGCCACCTATTGACAACCCACATGTATCCACCCCATCCATGCACACAGTCACACTGCCTCTACATACCTCATTGCCATTGGCCTTAGCTGAGGGACAGTCTATGGTTGGCATTGGCCAGGACAGTGTGGTATCTATGGCACGTGTGTCAGGACACAGCAGCCATAACCAGATATCTGGTGGGTATCACATAGGCAGATGTTCAGGAGTTCTCTTCGGAGCACTGCTGGTCATCATGCCCCAGGCAGATGTGCCACATCTATTTCAACCACACGCATATTCCAGAGTGTCATGTAGGCACAAGCATGAATGGAATGGTACTCCAGGCAGGGTCTAAGGGTGCAGAGGGCTCATCACACCTCTGTAACTGACAGCATCCATGACATAGCATGTGTCATCCGTAATTACACCAAGGTCATGGATAGATGGTGTGGAGAGACATTGGATCTCATTAACAATGTCATGTCCATGTGTCAGGACAGGGTGAGATGGTTGTGACGGCCATGTGGACATATACCAACAACACCAGCAGCTGGAGGTCGCCGTGGACATCCCACCAGTCACAGCCTCTCCCGTAGTGGCAGTACCAGCCCCAACAATGTAGGGGGGGGTTCTGTCCACAGACCATCATAGCAGACCATGTGCACATGGCCCTGGCCAGTCCCAGAAGGGACCTGGATCCAGTGGACATCTGTCAAACTCGGGGGAAAGTAATCTATCTGGCTTTGTACCTAATACTGCCTGTAGCAACTCTGCCAGGCACAGGTCCTGTATCCATGTCTCGAGATGGTGATCTGCAAACCCTGCCAGATACTGTCTGCAGCTGTCTCACAATTCCCTGTATAGGGCAGCCACATGGAGGAACTCTGTGCATGCAATCACACACACACGCACACACACACACATAAACAACAAACCTAGGGCAACCACATACCTGCACACACGACATCGCCAGTGGCCCATAACAGTACTCAAACCCCTCACACACAACTTGTCAATTGTATGGCTCAGCCTAGGCCTCTGGCAAACCAGCAACACACCCTGTACATATGATGTTACCTCTGCCACTCTCTGACATCCGTAACATTGATGCAGGGGCAGGCTAACATGGTGCTGATGCACAGGGTGACTGTAAACAGTGTAGCAATGGAATGATGTGTAGCATGTTGTCAACAGTAAAGTGAAATGCTAATATCTTGGAAGGTGTAACTGTGCAGCCATGATGCATCATAGCTGTAATTAAAAATGTTGTATTGTTGTCACCAGTATCTATTTTGATTGTGTTGTATTTTGCCATGTGCCACATGGCTGATGGGTGTAGTGATGTCAGCATGCCTTCTACAGTGGACACCAGTAAATGTAGTGGGTGGTACACATGCCATGGAGGGGTACAACACACAAAGCCTTTGGTTTGGATGCAGTACAGGTACAAGACTGTACACATGGAGTTATGTCCCTGTTCAGGTAACACATCTGTTGCACATGTAATCCCACCAAAACATTGGCTCATTGTACATTCAATGCATGTAATGCAAGAATGTGCAATGTTGAGAACATACTTTTGGCCTTCCAGCTTTTGGACACATGGATTTCTCTCTTTGAAAGGTGAGCCATATATATGCTGACATATATGTATTTGTAGTGGTGTATATATGTGGACATGTGGATGTATACATATATATCTATGGATGTATTGGTATATATATATATATATATATATATATATATATATATATATATATATATATATATATATGTGTGTGTGTGTGTGTGTGTGTGTTTATATTCCTATATCTACATATATAGATATGCTATATCCATTTAAAGATGAATATATATACAAACACAAATACATCTACATGGCGGAATACATTCCCTGTAGTGTTGTATACCTGGGCTGGATGATATGTATGTGAAAAAAATCATGATTATGCATATCTGTCATGGTTTAGTAGTAAATCACTTTGTGTATGGTGTGCAGGGCCCTGGTTTTGAGCCTTGCAGGAGTTGCTTATTTTGTTGCTGGGTAGAACACAGCCTATTGGATACAGAGTGAGTAAGGCACTTTAAAGCAGTCGTAAGTCGGTTTGCGTGGGTTTGCATGATGGTAAGCACTGCTAAGCTCCGGTTACGATTATATACACTCAGCTTCTAAATTGCTTAACCTGTGTAGGCAGTGCTTAGCTCTGTGCAAACCCACACAGACCTGCTTACAACTGCTTTAAGGTGGTTTAATCACTCTGTATCCAACTGGCCATGTTCTGCCCAGCAACAAAGTAAACAGCTCTTGCAAGGCTCAAACCAAGGACCCTGCATATCCTAGACAAAGTGATGAATCACTAAGCCATGACAGATACAGAGATATTCAGTGTTTCAGAAACATATCAGCCAGTCCTGTCATGCAACAGGGCAGAGAATGTATAACGACATCTAGATGTCTGTGTGTATAACTATATTGCAACCATAACAGATACAACATATCCAGATATGTATAGATATACATATATATAAATATATATGTTGTTTTACTAACTCTATATACATATATATCACTATCTATGCACATATACTTATATATCTGTTAGCAGAGAAATATATTTATATAGGTATATATGGCCATACATCTGTAGATAGCAATTGCAGATTAACAAATGCACCTATGTCCACATGCACCGTTAATGGGGTTTTGAGGCCCCACACACCATACATCTTGTATGAATAAGCATCTACCCACAGCCAAACACATGTGCATTGCAATACACTACCAAGTACAGTCTGCCTCCCATAGGACATGTAATATGTGGAAGCCATCAACGTCCCTAGGCTGCAGATACACAGACACATATATGCAGATACATATGTATATATATATATATATATATATATATATATATATATATATATATATATATATATTTATATATATATACATGTGACTACACATACACACGCAGATATATGTACAGTAAGATACATATGTAGGAGGTGCACACAATATGGAACAGCCACAATGCCTACAGTTAACACCTGAACAACTGGACACTGTATGGGTGACACATACTAATGTCAATCGTTGCCTGCAACATATACCCATAGAAAGGTCATAGGAAAGACACCACACACAGGTTTGCAGAAATGAGAATCCTTTAATTGTGTACTATAACAGTTCTATATGCCATATCATATAGCTGTTCAAATACTGACAACCATATTAACCGAGTACTGCAACTGTGAAACAGTTACACTAATACAGTAGTCGGGAAAGGTTCACAACTGTTGCTGTCCAGGCCAAGCCCTTCAGAATGTACAATAGTGCAGACAGAGTGGGCCACGGGGTAGCACACAATCAACGGTATGTACTCCAGGTGTGTAGTTCAGCAGCCTCTATCTACACTCTGTACAAACTCCATAGGAGGTAAAGATTTTTTGTGATCAAATGGGTTGTACCCGGTACATAACAAGTCATAACACACAGAAAAGTCTGTATGGCAGTGGACAGTAGCCTTGCAGTACCCCAAGTCATGTAAGTAATGTCAATATAGGTGGAATATATGGTGCTGTACATCCACATACCTTGTGGCAGCTCACCCCTGATATCCCCACATTTTGTTACAGCCTAGGTCATTTATGGTGCTCCCCACCTAGACTCAATAATACAGGCCCATATACCACTGTTACATACAGTGGCCTCTACAGTGCATAAGGGTGCATATGTGTTGTGTAGTTGATGCTCACAATATATGGCCCCAGCCCCACTGTATATGTGGGGGATACAACAGCAGTGGACTAATGGCAGCAATGGCCATGTGATATACTAACAGCCCACTACAGAACAACCCCCGACAGCCTAACATATGTGCAAAGCTTGGTATGTAGATGGGGAACAGAGGCTGGAACACAGGCACATATGTGGAACACTGTTGCCATACACTAAGCAAGGTGCTGGTGTTACAGGATAGTCTGCAACATACTCTTAGTCTGGGAATTGAGGTTAGAAATAGACATGGATGTAGCCATGTACTGATAGCATGCAGCATACACACTCCCAGTGTAATATCTGGCACAGGACCTGTGTGGTGGATGGACAACACATGATAGGCATCCCTCTGTCCAGCAAGAGGTTAGGCCCACAGTAGTGAGCTATGCAGACAGACTGCATTCCAAGGTACACTAGTATGTGCACACAGACACCCTGTAACACCAGTACTATGCAGATCATTACACAATTCTACCCACAGTCTGTCTGTAGTTGCTGATCCTCCTACAAATATGTGGCCATTCTGAGTATGCAGGTTCTCCTGTATGAGGTATTGCTACCTTTTGCCTGTATCACTGATGCCCACACACAGGAAGGATTTCCATCACACAGGAAATTAAAAGGGACCACGCCCACATGCTGTAGGGATTATAGTGGGTGATTGCCATTACAGTGGTAATTCAATGTAGTACACATGTGTAATTCTATATATATGGCTATCTGGATAAGTAAAAGTACATGTATTTCCACCATATGTCCTGGACATGAAGTGTAGCAGAACACCAGCCCCAACAGTCCCAAAGTCTTAGTGCAAGGGAATGACAGGTATGCATAGCAGGTATATTACTAGACTGTTGCTACTGTCGCTACTGTCATTGGGATTGTCTTCACAGACATGGTGTGTGGATGCTGACATCTGCTTATAACATGTGTGTCATTGGCTACTGACAGACATCCTAAGGAAATCATTGTAAGGTACCACTGCTAGCATGTAATGCCCCTGTGGAGTGCAACAGAGATATTGGCCACTATATGTGGAACTTTGGACACACCCTGTAAAGTCCAGAGGTATACACATAATCCCTTAGTGCACCACATGTGTACCAGGCCTGACAATATGGATGTAGACAGCCATGTAGATGGGTATAACACATAATGACTGGTATACATTTGGCACCATAGGTGTTTGATTCACACACTCCTGTCTGGCCTGACACATAATGATTGCTGGTACAGGGGTACCATGGACACATACCACCCACTAGGTTTTGACATACATTTGTACAGCATTCCACTGCTCTGTCTGACATACATGACGTTTAAGGGAGGCCCAGCAGCAGTACCTCTGGCAAGTATCTGCACATAACATCCCACTTGTTAAGTACACTAAGCTGCTAGGCATGTAACAATGCACTGTGCAGGCTACTGGCAGACTGGTTCAACACTGGCTTACATCTCGTATAAGGGAATGCACATGTACCCGCATATATAGCAGGCTCAACAGCCATGTCACAGCACAGGGTAAGATTCACCTGTGTGACAGTGCATAACCACAACCAATGTGAACACAGACACAGCCACATATGGTAAGCTAACATAATATTACAGTATATGGACTATTTGTTCTACATCATCCTCATATGTGCCACTCACAGAATGACCCTACATATACTGGGCTGCTACACAGTTTGTATGATGGCTGTCTGTGGTATGGGACATGTGTGTGCATGGCCCTACAAACATGTATGGCAAAAACAGTACCATACAGTGGGGCAGCAAACAACATCTGATAGAAGGGGAGCTAGAACAATGACCTCTACCAGAGTCTGTACACAGGCTGAAGTACATATTAACAATATACACACTGCAGACATTCACCATCACTACACAGACCTCAGTACTGTACAAACATCCACAGAATGTCTAGCTTATGTCATGAAATATAACCACTACTGTACATGACATGTGTAGCAATCTGATATATCACTGGCTTGTTATCAGATATGATGACAGTATTTATGGTATACAGCACATATGCACCACTTCATGCATACCATATGCACAAAGGTTGACAGAGGTGTGGCTGACAGCACATACAGAGGGCCAGTATAGACATGTTACTGTGATAACCTCATATATTTTCCATTGTGACAGGGTTTGTTGCAACATATGTCCTATGAGGGATATGAAGTCAGTAACTGTCATGGCCTTCACCATCTACAGACGGCAATCCTCACACTACCTTCTGCATTCCACATACTGATGCACTGTGGCTAACACATGAAACTATAGGCACAACACTGCCCAGTCTGCAGATGACCCTGCAGATGGGGATTCCTCATATACATGGAACTGACATGGGAGGTATTGTAACATGTATGACAGACATATCCAGACAAACACTGCTAAACCAACATTACTCCAAATGCAGTATAGCAGCACTTACAATCTGTAGTCAGGTCAGGCACATCCCCCTCCTGTTGGTTGCCCTCTTTCCACAGTGTATGTTGTTAGATGTAAATCCCCAATCCATCAGATCTAGTTTCTGCTCACAGTAACTGCAAAGGCCCAACACCGCCTTGATGCTCCTCGATATTGGAGTGTGTTTCCATACAATTAGCTATGGGATTGTTACCACAGCTGTTCCACATGCAATCAGCTAGGGGAGGGCTGCAATTCATGCAGAGGCCATCAGCTGATCATAAGCATCACTTAAAATACACATGTTGCTGCCTAAGCAAGGCAGGTGTGGGTCTCCACATCCACCAGAGAGGGAGTGGGGGAGGCAGATACATGACAAGGAGGGTAGAATTGAAGCATGTTTGTGTCACACACCTACCAGCGCAGGGTATCAAACCTCTGACAACTATGTACTGCTATCACAGTTCGATGCAGTTATTGGATGCACCACATGGGTTACCTGATGTGGAGCACTCAGAACATATATGTGAGGGTGAGTGACATCTGCAACAGGGATAAAGTAGATATATGGTAGGTGTTGTACACATGCCTGTCTGCATAAACAGGTGCCAGCATTAACACAGGCACACTCACACAGGGACGCACACACATTGACACACTTGGCAGGGCCAGGAGTGCAACTCATCAGTAGTGGGATTGTCACAACACATCAATATGCAGGTACCACATGCACAACACAGGTCATATGGAGGCCGTATGGGCAAAGAGTATGTCAGACATCAGACAGCATGCTTCACTGAGTGTGGATATGGACATATGCACCATACAACACACACACACACATGAACACACAGGTTGCCAGTTCTGACATGCATGGGTGCATGTCTACATGGGTGTGTGGTGGTCAACTGTGCCAGCAGGCTTTACAAAGTTAGGCAATGGGTATATATTGGCATCAGGCTACATGACAATGGTCTGCATTGTGGCTCAGGCCTGTAGTTACTGCATTTGCCCACACCGGTGGGTACTGCATCCCCCATCCAGTCAGCTGGGTGACTATTGCGTGTGGTCAATGTTATACACCACATGCCATGTATGGTTCCTTAGTCCAAGACATGGATGGTGTCTGGGATGTGCACACCTCCAACATGCACATACAGTGACATGTGGAACTGTACCTGGGGTGTCTGGCCCATTTTGTGAACACAGATTATCATCAGATGTGCCAGTCTTGCCCACCTGTGGCAGGAACTGGTAATGGGCAGCAGGTTTACCCATCACCTACATTGATAACATACCAACAGCATTCCCTGATGTCAGTGTCATCTGTCCATACAAGGCATGTTATCAGGCATGGGATGTCCATTGTGAGTCACATGTGAAGGCAACACATGTGGTGCATGTGTCCATTGGGGAACATGGTGGAGGTGTACTGTTTGCATGTACGTGCATATTGAACAGATGGGCAGGGTGACATGCCCTCTGTAGCCCACTGTTATCACTGCATAGTTACTATTAGTGGCCAATATGCAGTGCACTACCCACATATTGGCTGTTGCCTAGGCATGTGTGTGCATATAACACACGGGTTGAGTATGTGCTCTGGGTAGTAGTGGGGTTGCTAATTTGGATTGACTGGCCTTGATGTCACATGTATGGGTATGGCTTTGCACCCCAGCCTCCCAGCTAATTTACATCTGTTAACCCTGTATGGTTGACATTGTGATATATAGTAGGGCCACCATAAAAGTAATAAGCAAAGCCCACTCCACACTGGCCACAGGTGTCATACACTCACCTCTACATAGGATACGAGTTACATACACACACACACACCTGTCTTGTCTGGGAGTTGAACTCTTTCCTAATTTGTTTATTATATTACAACACTACGCAATTTTATTATGCACCATGGACATTACTGGAATATTTCTTCCCCAAAGGTGTATTTCACAGTGACTGACATCAGCAGGTTTACCAAAGTAGGGCATTTCAACTGTACTGTGAGTGACTAGTTTAAAATGCATTGCTCCCTGCACAGACAGTGAGACACACACAAAACATCCACAGCTATCACTTGTGTGTATAGAACCCCTGACCAATGTCTATATCACACTACAGCATTGAGCAGTTACAGGTTGCAACATAGAAATTACAGGGAGCTTTCTGCCCACAGTTGTATTTCACAATGAATGACATCAGCAGGATTGGCAAAGTAGGACATTTGAAATGTACTGCGAGTGAGTAGCCCATGATGCATTGCTCCATACACAGACATTGAAACACATGCAAAACATCCAGAACTGCCATGGGTGGTGATGGAACCCTACCACAATTCTAAGTCACACTACAGCAGTACATAGTTACAGGATGGGCTACAGACATTACTGGGCTATGACTTTCCCAGAGGTGTATTTCTAGGTGAGTGACATCATCAGCCTTGCCAACGTTGGGTATATGAATTCTAAGGAGTGTGTGTGACCTAAAAAGCATTGTTTGTCATTTAGTCAGAGACACACAGATTCACACACACACACAGTTGCCAAGTCTTGGGTTAGAACACCTACCTAATTACTTTATCACATTACAGCAGTACGCAGTTATAGGATGGACATGCTATGGAAATGACAGAACTATGATTTCCCCAGAGTTGTATTTCTAGGTGAGTGACATCAGCAGCCTTGCCAAAGTTGGTATATGAATTGTATGTGGTGTGAGTGGCCTAAAAAGCCTTGATCTCTACTCAGTCACACACAGATTCACACCCAAACACACAGTTGCCAAGTCTCGGGTTAGAACACCTACCTAACTACTTTATCACAGTACAACAGTACACAGTTACAGGACATGTTAGGGAGATTATTGGGCTATGGTTTCCCCAGAGGTGTATTTCTAGGTGAGTGACATCAGCAGCCTTGCCAAAGTTGAGATTATGTATTGCATGGGGTATGAGTGGCCTAAAAAGCATTGCCTTCTACTCAGTCAGACACACACCAATTCACATACAAGCACACAGTTGTCAAGTCTGGGGTTAGAACACCTACCTCACTACATTATCATATTACAGCAGTACGCAGTTACAGGACACACTATGGAGATTACTGGGCTATGATTTCCCCAGAGGTGTATTTCTAGGTGAGTGACATCAGCAGCCTTGCCAAAGTTGTGTATATGAACTGTATGGAGTTTGAGTAGCCTAAAAGGCAATTCTCTCTGCACAGAGACAGAAAGACACACACACAAAGACACACTCACACAGTTGCCAAGTCTGGGGTTAGGACTACTACCTAACTAGTTTATTACTACAGCAGTACACAGTTATGGGATGCACCATGGGGTTACTGAGCTACAGCTCTCCCAAAGGTATATTTCACATTGGATGACCTCAACAGACTTGTCATGATATTGTTATGGGTAGGGCGGTGTGTGCATGGGCCGTAACCCATTCATGTATGGGTTGACATGTCACATGTGGGCACACATGGGGTCATATGCCACAGGTACGTGTATATGGCTACTAGGTGACTACTTCCTTGTACAGTCATGTTGCACAGCTGGCACGTGCAACACACTGTCATGCTGACAGATACTGGTGGCTAGTATCTGCAGTGAGTGATACCTGCATCTCATGTGTTTGGGGTCCTTTGGCTGTGTGCTGGATGGGACAGGCCCAGATGGCTCCTTGTCATGGTCACCCTCTTCCACACATCTAAGTCCATCTACCTTTGGCTAATTATAGTGTGTTGTCCTTACATATATGTCTGTATTCCTATCCACTGTGTGTGAAAGGCAGGAGTGGTGCATAGTGACATGTGTCTGCACTAAGAACTGCAACTGCCAGATATGTCTGGTCCACTGGTATTTTCTGACATAGTCTTCATGTGTTTAAGTGTGTGAGCATGCCCAGTATGACCTTTCAGTATGTTGTTGACTGACATTGCCTTCATTCCTCTAAATGTTTGAGCATGCCCATTATGGCCATCTATAATGCATGTGTGGATCAAGTCCAGGTAGTTTGTACTGTGGTGCTGACCTTTGTGTTGTACACTGACAGGTAGCATGCTGTGTCTGCAGGGTATACATCTGTCATTTGGCATTGATTGTTGCTACATTTCTGCCTAGCTGGGGGGGGGCACCTGACTGTTTCTACATTTCTACACAGGGGTGGGGGGGCACACCTCTCTGTTGCTATAAGTGTACATAGGATGGTGGGGCACACCTCACACTTTTACACATTTGCTAGGACTGTCCTGGTATGTCACGTACATCATTTCAGTCTGTAGTCTTACCTATCGCACTGGCTAGAGGCATACAAGTGTACTACAGATCTTAGCTTTAACTACCTACATATTAGTTTCTGACTTCCTAGCCTTCACAACTTACATACAACTGGTTAGCATGCTCTAGTCTGTCTGTGTAGGCCTGGGGTAGGGGTTACCCATAGGGCTCATTCAGAGGCCATAGTACAACATTTGTTTGTGTTTGTCTACACCTATCCTGCTGGCTGTAACTGTTGTTGGGTATGTGCCTCCCAACTTGCATGTGTGAGTCACTTACCTTGTGAGTGTCCCAGTATTGAGGGTGGTGCTGCAGGGCTGCCTATATTGGATGCACATAGTACACTCCCTATACATGGTTGAGCACAGGGAGTGTCATGTTTGGCATCCCTTTTACTGTATGTGTGAGTCGGAGAGAGGTGTCATTCTCTGGGTCCCTACTGTGTCAGTGCATGTGCTATGCGTTGCCTCTTTGCCAAGGCCAGGGCATACTGGGAACTCCACCTTCTGGCTACTGGGGCAGTCTCAGGTTGTTCCTCCTCCGAGTCACTCTGTGCCTTTGCGGGCCTTGGCACTGGTGGGGGGCTGTGTGGCCCTGCCCCATGCTGTACCTGCTGCAGCTGTTTCTGCAGGATCATATTATATAGCATGGCACATACAAGGACAATTTGGGTACATGTAGTTGGTGAGTACTGCAAGGCTTCACCGGATGTGTCCAGGCACCAGAATCGTGACTTGAGCACCCCAAACACATGCTCTGTTATGGTTCGTGTTTGTGTGTCTGCCTCACTATGGAGTTCTTGTTCAGGTGTGTGCATTTCTGATGGGTGTCATCAGCCATGGCTCCAGTGCATATCCAGCATCCCCCACTAGGTGACCATGTGAGATGTCCCCATTGGCAAATGTCTGGTACAGCTACATCAGATGCCTGATGTGGGAATCGTGGTAGCTTCCAGGGCAGCCAGCACACACAATCATTATTATGCCCTGGGCATTGCACGCGACCTGGCTGTTGATGGAGGGGAAGCCCTTGTGTTTGATGTAGACCCTACCCCGCTCACCTGGTGGTAATTTAATGCATATGTGCCTGCAGTCCATTGCACCCACTACCTCATGGTATTCTGCTATTTGGTAGAAGAGATGCATATTGCTTGCCAACTCCTCATGGGTGATGGGGAAATATAAGTGCTCACCGATATGTGCTGACATGGCATCCAGGAACTGGTGGAGTACCCTGGATGCTGATGCCTGTGAAATCCCCATCATATCCCCAGTTGGTGTTTTGAAGGTACCTGTAGCTAGTATTCTTAGGCCTACACATACCTTGGTATCCACTGGGATGGGTTCCCCTCTGTTAGTTCTGTGTGTCAGGCATGGCTGACACAGCTCAACAATTTGCTGTAGGAGGTCCCTGTCCACCCTATAGTGCTCCACTATCACCAGCTCATGTAGCCCTTGGTAGGTTACCCTGGGTCTGTACACTCTTCTCCGTCTCCTCACTTTGGGTTGCTCAGCAGCATTCACATCCTCACCACCCTCAGCCTCTTGCACATGCTGGTTTATGATAGCAAAAGCAACCCCTAACATTTTTCTCTTGCTTTCGTTTTGTAAAATGTCCCTGTTTGTATACATCGGTGGTGCAGAGTTTTTGGGAAAAACAAGGGGGAAAGGTGTTTGCATAGTTTATAGTGGTGTGCTGCGCTGGGCTGGTCTGCTGCCTGTGTAATTGGCTGATTCTGATACATTTCACCTGTAAGCTAGTTCTCATTGATTACCTTCCTACTGCTGTTTTCCCTTCCCATTGCCTCCCTGTTTAAGCCTGTGTGCGCGCCTTGCAAACAGAGTGCTCAAATGTGCACAGAGCTGCTTTTCCTGGTTTAACTTCCTTTTTCTTCCTGTAAAACCTAGTGCGCACAGCCGCTTACACTTTGTAAAGAGTGCTAGGCAGGTTTAGACACACCCCTAGCTTAGCTGTGCTAAGCTAGGAGCAATCCCGAGCCACAGGTCTCCAATCCACCTACAGTATGCCTGACACCCCCCCCCCATGATGTTTCTAGGATAGTCTTGCACCCAGCTATTTATACTCTTACACTCTTGCGACCTGCCTCACACCCTGTGGAAATTTGGGATTCACTAACCTTTCCCTCATTTGCATAGGATTGCCTGTTAATGCATAGTTACATGTCCCACACTGAGCCTCTCCTCTTAGCAACCATTACTCACTAGCCAGGTTGTCTTCTGCCTGCCTTTGACTTGCATGGCAGAATACTGGTTTTAGTTAGAATGCTTATTTTAGATTTATTTTCTTATTTTCCCCCAATCCCATTTGCACGCAGGTGCCCTATGCTTAAACAGGCGAGATTGGCGAAAAAAAAAATAAGTTTTTTTTTTTTTTAAACAGTTTGCAATGCCAATGACATTCTACTTGGCCATTGACATGCTTCCTCAATGATATGCAGCCTTTATTTGGAGATGTCATAGCTCCGTTTTGTAGAGTGCAGAAATGTACTCGGTTACTAACCGAGTACATTTCTGCACACTGCACTCGTCCTGCACGGACAGCTGCCAGCTTCCTAGATCGCATATTACCCTCATTTGCATGGTTTTCACCTGCAGATGAGGGTGATTTGTGTACAAGATGTCAGTCTGTGCAGGATTAGTCTAAGAGCTCACACGCATGTCCCGAGAGCTCGTTCCTGGATCGCAAGTCGGCCATATTGCCAAAAATAGCTCTTAGACTAATCCTGCATATTCTACAGGGCTTTGTAAATCCAGGGGAGTATAAAATATAAAAGAGTTATCTCACTGCTAAATAAACACAGTACGCAATATAAAACAGATATCTCTTTTTTTGTCACTAGTTTGTTTTGCCTTTGTGTCCCACTGTTAGTTGTAATTAATTGGATTTTGTTACTACTATTTTGAATTTAACCAAGGCTAAACTTAAGTCAGTCATGCAGTAATAAATGCTCTACTGTGATACACAAAATGCAAACAAAAAATAAAAATGCAAACAGAAATGCAGAACTGAAAACAGATACTCATCAAGGAGAACTTCACAAGTAAAAGTAGCATTTCATCCAAGCACCTGTTTATACAAGCAGTGACCTGTGAAATTCAGCAGCTGCAAGGCAAACACAATACACAATTTCAAACAGATAATCTGCAGTGACAGACTCTAAAACAAATACAGGTACTTTCCTAATAAGAAATGACAAGATAAAGCCAGTTACATCAAGGCATGCTTGAACTAAAAGACTGATTTTATATAGAGTAGGAAGAAATAGATAATATCAACCTTACCTTGTTGGAGGATGAAAGCTTGCAAATGGTGCACACAACAGGCTATAATTGGCAATTTGCTCAAAAGTACAGTATATACTCAAGAGAAGTTCAACAGTATGTGAAAAAGTGGAAAGGTTTGGGCTACATGTCTAGGTAGTGCAATTGGCTATGGAATGCTGCAGAGAGCACAACTCAGCAAAAGAACAAAAATGCAATGTGATATGGTGCAACAGGTTAGTGTTTAAACAATAACAACTACTGCCATGGCAGAAACCAACCACGTAGTTGCAGGATCTATGAAACCTTCCTTTATCCAAAGTATCTAGGAAACAATAAGTGAATTATCTTCTCCCAAACAGACAAACAGGGATTCTAAAGCCCTTGTTGCTTTTAATGAGCATGACTCCAGATGTGTACCAAAACTGTAAGTCACTTTTCCTGTCTTTTTGGGTCTTGCAGCAAGCTTCTCCCCTCAGTTTTCCTTTATTCTTCTTTTATCAAGTTGCAACAGATTGTGCATTCTTCAGATCAGCAAAATGGAGCACTGGATGTGCTGTGGTCTGGATTTTAAACAGCAATGGCTCCCACTGAGAAAGTAATATGTGCATGGAAGCATCCCATTCTCCACAGCGACTGACAAACAATATCTTCTACCTCTCCTCTATGAGTTGTTACAGAAGCATTTTCCAGAACCTACACCCATTCCTCCTGTTCTGTCTGCTTTAGAGGATGTGTGTGTCTTACTGCCTGCAGTTTTCCTGATAGTCAGCCAGCTGCCACTAAACAGGCAGATAGGATGTGTAAAGTTCATTGGTCTTTTTATATAGGCTCATAGGTTCATAGGTTCATAGGACGATACTAGGCTATTGTCTCAGAGGCCCTTATAAGCCTAGCCAAGGATTTCACTCATGTTCCCACAAAGACAGCACCTGTTTTTACTGTCCATCAGGGACACAGGTGGGATCCTAGGAGTATATTTTCTGTTTCCCGTCCTGTTTCTTAAAGAGGGCTAGTGAGGTACACTGCTTGACATGGGCAGGAAGTCTATTCTACAGAGGGGGAGTCACTGGGACACAAATCTATCCCACCAAGAAGTTCTATTAATGTCACAGACCAGGTTGAGACATTGCATGTGGGTTGACTGAGTGCAGTTTGACTTACGGATATGCAGCAACTCCATCAAGGCTGAGTCTGAGACAGCCTTGTATGCCAGACACAGGTCACCTCTGAGCAGTCTGTATGAGACTGAGTAGAGGGACAGGGGTTTTAACCTATTTGTATAGGATAGGTGTTTGAGTCCCTGGATTATCCAGGTCAGGAACCTCTGTGGTCTGTCCAACTGCTGCATGTGCTTGGCAAGGTACTTGCCGAAGGGGCCATTGTAGTCGATAATGGGTCTGATAAGGGAGGACTTATAAACTCCTTGTTCCTGGATGAAATACCCTTATTTATGAGGAGGGTCATGTAGAAAGCCTTCTGTACAACGGAGGCAACATGGAGGTCAGACATCAGGGTGCAATCAATCTGAGTGCCCAAGTCCCTCACAACTGATTGCATGCTTAGTATGTTGTTATTAATGTGACAATTAGCGAGAACATGATTTTTCCCAAAGGTGATAATGATGCATTTCTTGGCATCCAGTTTGAGGCCATGCTTCTGGCACCAGTCATTAGTTTGGTTAAGGTCCTCTTGGTGGATATTCACATCACTAGGGGAATTTATGACAGTACCCAGCTTCCAGTCATCTGCAAACTTGGTGAACCATAGACCACTAGTTTTGTCTTGCACCTCAGAAAAGTATATCCCAAACTGTAGAGGCCCCAGGACTGATCCTTGGGGTATGCTGCTTTTTGCAGGTCCACTACTAGAGGTGCCTGCCCCTATTTTGACTGAGTGGATTCAATCAGTGAGCCATTTAGCTACCCATCTGGTAACATATGGATTGATGCCTAGCTGGGAGAGTTTATCTATTATGCCCAAGTGGGTAATAGTGTCAAAGGCTTTGGCTAGGTCAAGGTAGGCAGTGTGCATTGTCTTGCCCTCATCCATGGCTTTGGTGACTGTTTCGAAAAAGGTGGTCAGGTTTAACAGGTATGATCTCCCTTTGATAAAACCAAACTGTGTGGGATCAAGCGTTTGGATGTTGCCAATGTCCTTGCTTAAAAGGTCCATGATAATGCATTCCATGGCCTTGCACATCAGGCTAGTTAGGACGATGGCCCTATAATTGCCTGTGTCAGTGGATGCTCCACCTTTATTCAGAGGGATAACAGTGGCTGTCCTCCATTCTGCTGGGATGAGGCCAGTGCACATGCTTTGGTTGAATAGGGTGCCTAGTGGTGCTGAGGACTCTTGCCTGAGTTCTTGTAGGACACAGCCAGGGATGTTGTTGGGTCACATGGAGGCTGTATTTTTTGCTTTTCACAGGGCATTAATAACCTGCTCTCTGGTGATGAGGGACAGGTGCTGGGGATGTCTTGGTTTACTGATAGAGGGACAGGGGGGTGAAGTTTTCATAGAACTTGTCTGCCAGCAGGTCGGCTATATCTATGGCGTTTGTAAATGTGGTATTTTTGACCACCAGTTCAGAGCAGATTTGGGAGTTATCTTTGAGACTGTGGACATATGTGAAGAAGGCCTTGTTGGATGTGGCCAATTTGGAGTCGAAGTTAGCCTTAGAGGATTTCACCAGTGACCTTATTTGTTGTTCAGACAAAGGAGAGATTGCTTCCATCTTGGCGCCTGATCCTTCTTGGTCCTGGACAGCAATTTTTTCCTTTTATTATAGTCTGTTTATTACTGCTGTCCACCAGATAGGTTTACTCTTCCTTGAGGAAGATAATTTGGTCCTATCAGGTATTCCTGAGTCCATGCAGCTATTTAGGTGATCATATAGCTTAGTGCTTGATTCACCTGAAGGGACTGTGGCTGTGAATCTGCTTATATCTGCTCTCAGGAGGTTGTAGTCAGCTCTGTATATGTTTATACAGTATTCCAAAACCTGACCCAGCAGCTATGGCTTTATTTGATCTCACTGCTGTTAAGCACTTTTATTCCATTCTTACACTTTCTGATAAGGATAGGAAAATTAGTGATAGGTATGGGAAAAAAGTATATACTTCTACAAGTCTGATTTTCAGACTTTTGATTTGTCAGACTCATATGTTAAAGTTTGTTCTGACAAATTGTGAAAATATGAGGAATGTTTTATCTGAAGTTTCTTCTTGTGAGGAAAAATCTGCTTTGAATAACAAAGTTTCTCGTATTACACCACTCATTGTTTGCAGTGTGTATGACTCTGTTGATACTTTTTGCAGGGCTATGGCATCTGGTATTATTGTAAGGATGTTTGCATGGCTTAATTCTCAGAATCTTCTGAATAATGTTAAAAATAAGATTTTGAATTCTCCCTCGGACATAGTCTTAACAAAATTCAGGTAAATAGACATTTAAGAAAAAATGTGAGAGGTATTCCAAAAAGAAGTCTACGTCCTGCCAAAACCAAGGACAGCTCAATAAGTCTGAATGACTATTTAAAAGACCTTGTGACTGCCTCTGACCTTGGCCCCTTTTTTCTTACAGAAAGTCTGAATCTCCATTTATCTTTTGCAACAGATTGTTCCAGACAAATGGGTCTGAAAATCATTCACTAAGGTTACAGATGGCAGTGGAAAGAAATTCCTCTTTCCCAGGGGTTATTCTTCATCCTGCCGATCTGACTCTTTTATTTCCAACTGTTCTTCATCACACACTTTCCCAAGAAGTAATGCAAACAGTTACTCCTCCTTCCCAAATAGGTAAGGTTTTTTATTCAAGGATGTTCCCAGTGTCAAAGAAAGAAAATGCTTGGAGACCAGTTCTGGATCTTTCTTTCCTAAACCTGTTTGTAATAGTACCTAAATTCAAACTGTTATAATTTCACAACCTGCTACATCTTCCTCCTCCTTCAAGTTTTCTGGTAGCATTAGACTTAAAAGATGCTTATCATCACATTTCTATTCATTCAGACCTCAGGGGTTTCAAAAGTTTTGTGTGTCTAGATCACATTACGAGTTCTCTGATGGACTATCCACTGCAGCAAGAGTGTTAACAGAGTTTCTAGCTCCAGTTATAGCTCATTGCAGGCTAGAGGGTATCCAAAATTTTCCATATTTAAATGACATACTTATCTTTGCAGAGTCCTTTTCAAAGTGGCAAGGATCTTTGGCTTGGTCGAGAGATCTCTTATACAAGCTGGGATTCCAAGAACACATTCAAAAGTCTTGCTTGACTTCCTCATACAGGATTGGGTTCCTAAGATGTTAACTAGACACCTCAATTCAAAGAGTGTTTTTTCTACAGTGAAAAACATGTCTTTATTTGGATCTGTTTCTAAGGTTTTCCACACAGACTTTGCCCACTGCGAGGAAATACCTCAGGATTTTGTGTTTCATGGCATCTGCCATACTCATGATGCACCTGGCTAAACACCACACGACAAAGATACAGTGGAATCAGAAATCACTTCAGTCCTAGCATCAGCAACATTATTTTTTTCAAATCCCACTGCTAGAGTTTGTCAGAAGAGAAATCCTTAGCTTGATCAAAACCTCAAGTTGGTCTATCAGTTTGATGACTTCCCCCAAGCATAACACAGCTACCTAAATCATTGCAATGTATCAGTGCTGCTCCTCACTGCATTCATTCTCTTTCCAGACCATTCTACCTCCTATCACATTCTTCTAACATACCTTTCTCCCAGTTTCTCATTCCATAAATTCATTTCCTGCTTGAAGAATCACTTATCATTCATCATGTCTGCAAATGAGTATAGCATCTACCCTGTTCATTTCCCAAGGCAAATACATTTTCCATACAAAGCTCAGTAATGGGAGTCATAAACCAATAAACCTTCAATGTAATTATTTGCTGTAGTGCCAAACCAAACCCAAAAGACAAACCACTCCTGGTCCAACCATCATGTCAGCCACAAGCCGCCTTACTACTACTCAAAATTTTCAACTTTCTCTACAAAAAAACATATCTACCTCTGGACACAAAGTCTACCATTTAATTGTCCAAAGGATGTGCACTAACAGTACTGAGATACATTCTAGGTTCATACTCCTCACTTACATTATCCTTGCCCTCAACATTTCCTGGTTAAAACCCAACATCAGTGATAAATAAATAAAACCCTGTGGGTGCAACATACTATGATGCCATTAAAATATAAAATGGCAGGAATAATAACTATCTTAAGTCCAAAACATCAGCTGCAGCAATAACTAAATGACACACTTCAATAATGCCAAAATTATAATACAACAGCTAGAGTAAAACAAATCTCTTTGCATTCCTCCCAACAACAGAACTACCCTTAAAATATCCTATCCTTTATGCCCAACATTAACCAGAAAACTATCATGCTTGATGTGGTAATTTTAAACTGACCTGCCTCTGACAAACAAAGGCCCATGTACTCAAAATCTATACAATTAAAGTCACTTATCTGCAACCTACAGGATAAGACCAGGCTAAGAATAGTGAGTCCATATTATATTAGATACATAACCACCAACCCTGGAAAATATTCAACAATTTGGAACTCTTCTAAACTCTATATCTGATCACCACCCCGCATATCCATTCAGAATCCAGAGCAAAAGTTCTCCTGCTCCTCAATTCAATAAAGCCTGAAACCTATTAACATTCAACAAAAAAATATTAATAGCCACACTACAACTGTGCAGCTAAGGCCTTTAAAACATCAGCCCCTAGATCAAGCTGTCACTGTTGTCAACAACATGTTCCTATTCATCCATAATCAATAGCCCCTTCCCTGAAGAAAAAGGAGTGAAAAACAGCTCAAACACATGCTTAACCTACTCCATAAAATAACAAAAGGAGATTAAGGTCAGTGCCTGGAAAATATGGTGTAATGACAAAACTCTTCTAAACTATACACTTCATAAGCAAATGTAAAACCAGTAAGAAATCATGTATATGCTGACAAGAGAAAAACTACTACAATCATTTGCAAAATGACCATGACACAATTCCAAAAAAATCTGGGCCAAAGTGAAAAAGTTATTTAAACATAGTAAAACATCTCAGTCAGATCATCTGCCCTCTGAATCTGACACCAACACTGCAAGCGCCTTCAATTCATATTACTGAATGATGCAGCCTGTCTGTTCTAAGATCTATCATAAGATAATGGATATTTTCACTCATGTTCTACTAAAGATACTAACGTCTTTGCTCTTAAACCAAGCTCTACAACACCCATTGAAACAATCCTGCTTAATTTAAAAGCCACAGCCTTGCCAGTGGACTTTCTCACAACATAATATATTAAACCTGCCACAGAAGCTCTGGCTTACTCAGAATCAATCTTGATAAATACATCTTTGAAAGAGTTGTGCACCCTCCTCATTCTGGAGTCAAACATTTGTCATTCTTTTTCACAAGGGAGGGAAGTCTATCAAATTAAACAATTATACACTTATAGTCATTTCCCCCTCTCTTTCAAAAATACTGGAAATGCACATTCACAATTAACTACTCCAGTACCTTCCTGATAACAAACTAGTCTCACCAACACAGCATAGTTTCTGTCCATATTATAACACCGATTCTGTCTTTTTGCCTTCTCAATACAACCAGCCTAAACAGTGATGAGGGCAGATCATCTCAGCAACATTTTTTGATGTCTCCAAGACTTTCAAAAGTCTCCCTCCAATGTTTCTCCACACACTTATAACTCCTAATCATTGTAATTCATTTTTATAGCAATTTTACAGCTAACTAGCCAACAGGATATAATACATCAGGTGGCAAAGTGCCTAATCTACTTATCTGCTGATAAAGGTTGGAGTTCCCAATGACCCGTACTAGGTCCTCTACTGTTCAATATCATTATCATCATCATCAGCCCCCCCTTTTCCCATTTTTCTACATGGGGTCGGTGTATTGTGTTGCCAACTCTCTCATTTCAGTGCCACAGACCTGCCTTCTTTAACACTCATGCCTGACTGTCACAAATCTTCTTTGACACAATCCATCCACCTCTTAACTGGATGTCCTCGCTTTCTCTTACCTTCTTCCTGTCTGTCCCAAATCTTCCTCACTGGATTGTCTTCTGATTCTCTATACATGTGCCCAAACCACCGTAATCTGTTCTCTTTGATCTTTTCTGCAATTGGAGCTACTTTGGATTCTGCTCTTATGTCCTCATTTCTTCGTCTGTCCTACAGTGTGCATCCTATCACCTTTCTCAGGCACTTCATTTCCATCCCCTCTAGCTTCTTCAGCTATTCAGTATATTCATAGCAAAATATATGAAGACTCTGGGGAATCTACTCTTATTCAATACAAAGATGATTATACAGTCATCTGCTTAGGATCTACTGTTCTGCATATTCTACTTACCCATATATGGGTCCCCTCAAACAATCTATGGTATAATACCATTTATTCTCATTAGTGGTAATATAATTATCAACCGTGAGATTGGTAAGACTAATCTATAAGCAAATGGGATAGGTTATTTTGAGCACAAAAAGATACATTGTCTAGGCTTAAAATGGCCCACAAGGACAGCAAGCCTAATACTTATGAACCTATGAACGTATACTAGATGGACACATGATGGTAATGTATTGAAGTGGATTGGATATGGAATCAGTCTTTTGTGGTTTGCATGCATCCAAGGCTGTAGGGCCTTTGTGTAACTCGCACATGCAAATGAAGCACATATAGGGTGGTGACAAAGGGGGCAGCCACCCATGGTGTAAGGTGATAGAGGACATGATTGTCAGTTGTCAATATGGTACTTTATTGCAGTACCAACATTCAGAATGAGTGCCAATATATCAAATACTGTCAGAACCAAAATTCTGAAGTACTTTTCCCATTGCGGGTGGTATAATAACTGTAACAAACTGCTTGCTATATTTCTCTCAAGTTGCTTGTAATTGCTTCAGGCAGAGTTCTTTTTATGGATTCTAAACTGAATGAAGACCCTTTTTTCCTTGCTCATCAACATAGATTTGAGTGGCACCAGATCAGGTAACTGCACCAAATAGTAGTTGAGTGTTTAATGTGAAAGGTAAATGAAAGGTGGGGACTGAATTTTATATGTATGCAAAGAAAGAGGAGGCAAATTACCTGCATATAGGATGTAAACATAGAGTGTCAAGAGAACTGTGGAATAAAGTCACTATACACTTGGGTAAAGGTCCACAAGAGTAAAGCAAGCAAGATATTGTAATTCTGCATTTGTAGGATGGATGATAGCAAAGAATATGGTTAGGAGAGAATTGAGTAGGAATACTATCTTTGCGTTGATGGTTGAAAACAGAAATACAAAGTAAGTATAATGTGTAAGAACAGAACTCATTGATGAAGAGTACAGCTGGAAGTAATACAGAGATCCAAGGAACTGGATTATAAATTATGTCAGAACCATAAGATTATTAGAGCCATGGAATCAAAGGTATGAGCAGACTGATGAGCTGAAAGAAGAAAAGGAGGACATTGTGACATCAGAATGATCCTTCTGCTTTATACACAGTATCTGATATAACTGAGCTGTGAAAGTGAATGTACTATATGATGAACAATTTTATACTTATTTGTGCATATTTTTTCTTTTAATTTATGACAAAGGCTAATTGTGTAGTTAGATGTTGTGTTGTCTAGATGTGGAACAGAATGTGAAGTTAAAAAATAGAAAAAAAATTGTAGCACCTTTTGCCAGCTGTGAGAAATTATGTTCATGAATGAAAAAGTGAAAAGCTAATCATGAGCTGTTCAGCAAAGATGTGTGAATTTAGATGCATTTTGTATGACCATCTCAGCTGCTTATGTAGACAGAGATTGACTAGCTCTAAAGCAATTTAATTGGCTTCACTTACCTCAACTACTCCTACTCAACCAACTCTCAATAGCGCACAAGCTCTACTAGCTTCCAGACAAAACTCCTGCACTTCAGCATTTAATTCACTTCTACATCTCCACTAGTGCATTAAGATCTAGTAAACAAACATCATCAATGTCATCAAACATAAAAATGAAGCTGGTAAATCTCTTTTTGCCTGCTCTATTGCCAAAATCTAGAATTGACTCCCAAGCCACTTAACTTCTACCACTTCTATCTTCCAATTTAAAAAAATCCTCAAAACCCACTACTTAAACAACTGGCTTTGCTCATGCTACTCCCCAGGTTAACCCACACCACTCCACTGTTGCTAGTATTCTGCTAAGGTCCAACTATTTGACTCCTGTTTCTCATTGTATACTTGTTTATCCAATAATAAGTCCTTTACAGTACTGGTTGACCTGTTCAACTAATGTTATGTTCTGAACTGAACTAATAACCGCCTTCTATTGAAAAAAAAAGAAAAAAATTTAACTCTAATTTTTGTTCAAATATGTATCATTTACTATAGAAATTACCTAGAAATTGTTATTTTGTGTTTATGTATACTTGTTTGTATTTGTGTATGTATATTTGTATACTCATATGTATTCTTATTGTCATGTAGAGCTTTTCTCCCCAGGCCTCTACTGAAAATGGACCTGTGTCCAGTCGGACTTTCCTGGTTAACAAATGTAAAATAAATAAAAATAAAATTGCATGAAAAATACAATACAGATCTCCTCATTAATAAGAACAATGTATTAGAGATATGAAAATTGATGAATGTTTGCATACTACTTGGTGTTAATTTGTATAGGTTGCATTCTGCATGCTTATTTATGTATTTATCTGTTTATTTATGTACTGCTTTTGTTGACCAATTCAGTCCAACTGGGCTGTTGTAACCCCTTTTCAGAGCAGGTCAAGGGAGAAAGATTCCATTTACAAAATAGTTTTACACAATAGGGAAACATATACAGCTTAAAGGTACACTATTGACATACAGTTACTAAAAGGCAGTTATACAAGAGACAATTTGCAATGAGTAAAATAGTCATCACAGTCTAATGCAAGGGAATTAACATATATAGTGATGTTTAAAATGTCAAATTATAATCTTACATTCATAGGTTAGGAAAAATAAGATAGGAGTTGTAGGAGATACATTCAGGCCAATGAAGCCATTCCCCTCTAGCTGTGGATGTGCTCACTTCAGCCTTCTTATGACCTTATCAAAGTATCCATAAAGAATTATAAAGTAAAAAAGTCACAGACATTCAGAAGCCATGTAGCTGAAATACTTCATGTCCTTATGGGTCATTTGCGTATATCCCATGAGCCTCTATTAGAGGAAGTTTAAGGTATCACACAGTGACAACTATATCTTAGCTATGTTTTTCTTGTAGTTTTTACTCATTATCTTCCCAGAATTACTCAATCTGTCCATGTGTTGGGCAGGTAAACATGGTGCAATGACCTACACATTCCCTAAGCAGTACAAGAGCAATTGCTTAGAAGTTGGGCTAGCTAATGTCTTGCAAGTGTGACTCACTAACAATACTTCATGACTAATTAAGGGTGTAATACATCTGCTACTTTGATGTGCACTTACAAAGGGCATCTCAGGGAGTAGAACCTTAAAGCAAAAATCATGATTACATTGAGTGACTTAGGAGATAAGATTTATCTCATCTTAGGATTTAGGCAAAACAAAGCCATTTCAACTTCTGCTGCTGTTTGTCATGGGTGCTGTGGGAAGTGTGTTAATTGTAGCAGTCTTGTGTTCATAGGTTCATAGGTAGGTACTAGATTATTGACCCTAGGGCCTATATAAGCCTAGTCAAAAAGTTACCCTGGCTTTCACCACCCAAGAAAATTATTTTCCTGTGCCCCTGTTGAGCAGAGCAACAGAGGTGATCCCTGGGGTGAATTTCCTATTTCCCATCCAATCATCAAGATTTTTCTTGGAGAGTGCTAATGAGGAGCTTTGTTTGATATGTATATAGGTAGTTTGTTCCAGAGTATGGGAAGTCTCTGGGACAGGAATCTATCCCTCCAGCATGTTCTGTTTATTGTGGTGACAAGGTTTAGGTCCCTAGAGTGTGTAGCTTGGAGGGACTGGGATTTCATTAGCTGCAGCATGTCCAATAGCTCTGAGTTTGACATAGCTTTGTATGTTAGGCAGAGATTGCCTCTGAGTAGGCAATATGCGAAGGAGTAAAGCTGGAGTTTTTTGAGACAGTCTACGGAGAGCATCTGTTTGAGGTCGGTAGTCCTCTTTGTGAGGTATTTCTGTGACCTTTCCAGTTGTTGCAGATGTCTTGTGAGGTACATACCAAAAGGGGTATTGTACTCTATAATGGGTCTTTAATGAGTGATAAGTAGAGGGGAACAATGATCTATTTTTTCCTGGATGAGAAACCTTTTGTGATGAGGTGTGCCACGTAGAAAGATTTTCTGACTACTGTGGTGATGTGATTATCAAAGGAGAGACTACTGTCCACCTGTGTCCCAAGGTCTCTTATCACACTTTCAGTGTTAAGAAGACTACCACCTATGTGGTAGCTCATGTGTACAGAGTTTTTACCAATGGTATGACAATGCACTTTTTGGCAATGAGCTTGAGGCCATGCCTCTGACACCAGGCATCTGTCTCAGTAATGCCCTTTTGCAGGATGTCCACATCATTTGGGGACTCGACTATGGCTCCTAGTTTGCAGTCATCTGCAAACCTTGTTAGCCAAAGACCTTCTGTGTGAGCCTGTACTTCAGAAAAGTAGATACTAAACAGGAGAGGACCCAGGACTGAACCCTGTGGTACACCACTTGTCAGTGGTCTGAAGTCAGATTTGGAGTCTGCTACTTTCACAGTGTGGGTTCTATCAGTGACCCAGTTGGCAACCCATCTTATGACATAGGGATTTATACCTAGTTTAGTGAGTTTATCTATAATTCCAGAGTGGGGAATGGTGTCAAAAGCCTTAGTGAGATCTAGATAGGCTGTGTGAACCACCATACCCCCGACTATGGCTTTGGTGACTGCTTCAAAGAAGTCTATCAGGTTTAGGAGACATGATCTGCCTTTTACAAACCCAAACTGGGTGGGGTTCAGAGTCTGGAGATTACCAGTGTCTCTGTTTAATAGTTTCATGATTATGTGTTCCATGGCCTTGCAGACCAGGTTCATTAGGCTAATGGTGCAGTAGTTCCTGAGGATTATGGTGGCTCCCCCTTTCTGGAGTGGGATAACCATCACTGTGCACCATTCAGTGGGCAGAAAGCCTAAGGTGAGGCTATGATTGAATATGGTGCTTAGGTGGGGTGCCAGTTCATTCTGTAGTTCATGTAGAATGCAGCCTGGGATGTTGTCAGGTCCCATGGATGCTGTGTTCTTGGCTTTGGAGAGTGTGGTTTTTACCTGTGCAGCCATGATTACAGGAACTTTGCATTCTTCTGGTATAGAGATGGGCTTTTTAGGGGGTGAGAGAGGAGTAAAGTTAGCACTGAACCTATCTGCCAGGGTGTTGGCAATATTAGTTGGTTCTGTATATTTAGTGCCATTGTGCTGTAACTCAGAGCAGATCTGAGTGTTGCCATGGAGATTCTTGACATAGCTATAGAGTGCTTTGTGGTTGTCTTTAGAATCAGTGGTGATTTTTTTTTGTAACTAGCTTTGGAGGATTTTATGAGGGATCTCAACTTCTTACTGAAGCTGACCAGGGAGTTCCTCCAATCATGAGATTTTACTCTTTTTTGCAACAGTTTCTTTCTTCTGTTGTAGAGTTTGTTTATGGCAGGGGACCACCACATTGGCTTCCTTTTTTTGGAGGATAGCATTTTAGTTCTGTTAGGGATAGTATGATCCATTCACTCGTGTAAGTGCTTATAAAGTACATTTGTGTAGGATTCAGCAGTCATACCTCTATTGTCCATCTACATGGGTGTCATGAAGTTTGTCACTTCTGTCTTAAGAAGCGTGAAGTTGGCTTTGGAGAAATTATTTATGGTGGTATCCCTAATGGAGGGGGGTGGGATTTGGATGTCTAGGATGATTAGCTTGTGGTCAGATCTGACCAATGAGGAATTGACCTCTGGTGTGGAACACTGGTCACCCATGTTGGTAATGACCAGGTCTAGAATATTGCTGTCCCTGGTGGAGGTGTGGATAAGTTAATCCAAGGCATTGGAATTTATGAATTACAGAAAACATTGAGCAAAAGAGTTGGTACATGAGTAGTTTTCCCAGTTAATGGTGGAGTAGTTTAAATCACCCAATATAAGGGTGTTGGGTTGTACCCTAATATTTTCCAGTCTATCAAGAAATGAGGAGTGGGAATCCTGGGGCATGGTGAGGGATCTGTAGCTAGTTGCAATTTGGATTGTGGTCTTGCCCAGAGTTAGTTGCACTTGGATAATCTCCGATGCATTATGCTGCAACTAGCCTGGAGGTGTGGATATCCTTAATGAATATGGACACGCCTCTGGACTTTAGTGTTCTGGTCCAGGTTAGATGGCTGAAAAGGGTGGTATGAATTATAGCCTGGTAATGCAGGGGTGTTCTCTGGAGCCATGAACCAAGTCTCTGTCACTGCACGGATGTCAATGTTCTCCATTTTAAGGAGTGCCTCGAGTGAATGCATTTTGAGGTTTAGACTTCTAGCATTGAGTAGAATTACTTCAGATTTTGCTTGCTTGTATCTGTTATGGTGGTGAATTTGTTATTTGAGTCTTGCCTTAAAAATGCACTATAGGGATCGCAAGAACCTTAGCCAGTGTCTGGAATCTCAAAGGCGACAGATGTAGGCCATCTCTGGCAAATCATTGTGGTCAGTTTATCATGTCATCCCAGGCAGACAGATACTGGATCCCCTTAGGATGACACCAGAAGCTTAGCCAATTGTTGAAGTCAATCATTTTCCCCTTGTACTGTGGTATCATTCTGGGTGATGGCAGGATGCTACTCAGGGCTACGGTCATACCTGCCTGGGCTACAAGATCGGAGAGCTCTTTTATGTCTCTTTTCATGTAGTCCAGGGAGGTATGTCTCAGGTCATTCTCACCAACATGGACAATGACAGAGTCATATTTGTACTTGTTGTGGAGTGACCTGAGTGCATGCATTATGTGGTGGATCCTTGCACCCAACAGGCAGCTGACAGTAACTTTCTCCTTGTTTAGTCTAGTGAGTGGAACATCAGTGCGCCTGACTATAGAATCACTTATGACTGGAGTGTTGGGTACGTTGTTATGCCTTATGGGCTGTGGTTGAGTGGCACACTGAGTTTGTGGGCTATGTGTCATTTGGGTTGTGTTGGGGGGGTGGAGGTTTCTTGCATTTATACTTTGGAGGTCTCTGTTGCTTGAGCAGATTTTTATGGAGAGCATCCCGCAAATGTAGGTGTGTGTTTTGTGTCTTTATGTGTCTGTTTTGGTGGTGTAGGTTTTGAGGGACTATGTGATGAGTGTGGTGTGGTTCAAGTGTTTACCTTCTCCTCTTGACTGTCTAGTCCAGTGTTGGGTGAAGAGAGCTTTGCTTCAAGTTTGGCTATATAAGTGCACCTCTCACAGGTTGTAGTGTTAGCTGGTAGGAGGAGAGGGTTGTCTGTGTACATGAGACAATTGCTGCACTGCCCCAAGATGCCCAGATTCATCAGGTAGACAGGAGAAAACACCGGGAGATGACCCTTAGACATGCCTGGATAGGTGCTTATTTATTAAGTACTAAAAACTGTCTTCCTCTAGACAAGTGAGGAAAGTTGAGTGTTGTAGTAATTTGTAGCTTATTAAGATCAGGTGTACCACTAAGTTCCAGGAACTGGCAGAAATGCAACCAACCAAAAGGAGGAACAGTGCCAGAAACACAAAACCTGAAAAAATAATAATCAAACAATATCACTTGGAAAAGCCAAACCCGACTTCTTGAATGAATGAGTAATTACTTTATTTAAACCACTCACATAAATGCATTAATGAGTTCACCACTTTTTTGTCTAAAGACAGACTTCAACAGATGCACAATCCCATAACATGTAAAGTTAATTTAAACTAATTGTCTATGATGGCTACCAATCAAATTAAAAACCTAAATGAGTTCTGTGCTAAAAACAGACCATACGAGTTTAAACTATTTTTACAAACCCTAACCTAATCAAATGTACAGTAAACAGTATTTAGTGCAGACACAAACATAAAACCTACCAGACAAGCCTGCATAGCACACTTGGTCTACCTGCATCATCGCAGCTCGCCCCCCCCCCCCCCCTAGCAACTGCAGCATTGCCAGATAAAACCACTGCTACAGTATGGTTTCTCCCTACAGTTAATGCAAGCCAAGAATAACACTTTTTAATAAGAATACCTACCAGACAAGTCTGCATAAGTGATTGGATATTTGCAGTTCTTGTGATTAGCAGATGTGGTCTTTAATAGTTATGTTTTAAACATTGTGACTGGTTATTTACATTTCCTTTTACAGCACATTTGTTAATTTTACTAGTTATTTCGTAAACATTGTTTTGGCTGGCGTGTACACCTGCAAGGGCCCCCCCAGGCAACTATAGCTTTGTCTATTGCCACTGGGTGTCATAACTTAACAATATACTTGCTGTATCTTGTCCCAAATTGATCTGCCTCCACACTGAATACCTGTAAAGTAAGGCAAGTACTATTTACTTGGCATTTTGTCCCCCAGATAGATTTACCTTCCTTTGTATTAGTTGCACACCAAGGCTATAAAGTAGTGTTTCTGCAACTAACTGCTTACACTCCTAATTTCCTGCTTCTACCTCTTCCTTGCTTACTCTTACATTACAAGGCTTCCACTTTTTATGCTGATTGCTTTTCTTTGCAGTCTTCTGTGAGGGGGTGGGCCAGATCTCTAACTGCTTTTTCTGGTTATACCTTCCCTCATTTTGTATCTCCCTCCTCCCCATGCTCATTAACTAGTCTATATTAGTGGGTCTCCTTGAGCAGTGCCATTTTGAAAGTTAACTTTTGGCCTGCTTGTGGTGAGGAAGTTTCCCCTGACCTTTTTCAGTGTGCACACCTGCAAGTAAGTGCCTGCAAGAGTTTAAGCTCTTCTCAAATGTTTTTGGTGCCACTGGTTTAACAGGCATGTTTATGTTTTCCAACTGAAGTACTTAGCTAACTTTATGTAGTCTAGGGATCTAACTGATGTAGTGATTGCTTTTACTACAGAAACTGTTTACTGTTACATATGCTGTTATGCTCACAATAGTCTAAGGGACTAACTAAAGCTGTGACTGCTTTTACTACATAAACTGCTGTTAGATATGCTGTTATGCTCACAATAGTCTAAAGGACTAACTGAAGCTGTGACTGCTCTTACTACATAAATGGTTTGCTGTTAAATATGCTGTTATGCTTAAAAGGAATTTGGCTGGAGACTTGTGTTATGTGATGCATACAGCTACAGTAAACAAGTGTTATATTCTCCATACTTTCCTTACCTCTGAGCTTACCTACCTAACCACTGATTGTTCTTCACAATCTTGCATTCTTCCTTCTCCTTGGACCTACCCACTACGTTCGCCCTGCGGGCTCACTTTGCTCCCCTACCCCCAATTCTCACCCACCCTTAGTGCTCCTACACTTATTCTAGCCATACATCTCCCCATCTCACCCAATCCACTCTCATCTCCTCACTATCCCCTCCCCTCCCATCCTCCAATACTGTCTCACCCCTCCCCATCCCTAATCCTTAAAGCTCTAGATACACTTCCATACTCCTCCCTCTTACACTGTCACGAATAATCATATTACATCCTCAACACCTAACCCCCAACTATTCCATTATACCTAAACCACACTATGTCTCTTCAAACCATTCTCATCCTTTCCCTTAGCCTACTACTCCTAATACCTCTATAACATGCTACCTCCTATTCCTCTTACAAACTACCCCTTCTTTCCTATCCCCCCTTCACCCCACCATCACCCCTAACACACATCATAACTCTGCCACATCTCATTTCCAGACTATAGCCTCATCCCTAGTGCTTCCAAACCCACTTTTCTGCTTTAAACTAAAACTCCTATCTTCCTCAATAAAAGGTCATATTCCCAAAGCACTATTGTACCTCCCACCAAACTCTAGGAGCAAATCTAAACCCCTGATCTCATCCCCATTTAACTGCCTATGCCTAGCAGGAGGCATACACTCCAACCCAGGACCTAGTACCAGCAGCAATCCATCTCCCACCATTACCACCCATACTACCAACCCTAAATACCTCAAGATCTTGACCATCAATATCCAGAGTCTAAGAAACAAATTAGTTCACTTCCACGCTTGGCTATCCCATACCCAAGCTGACATAGCAGCTGTCTCTGAGACATGGCTAAAACCCAAAATTTCAGACTCTTAATTACTACCCCGTGGGTTTCAAGTACTTAGACAAGACTGCCTAAAAAGAAGGGTGGAGGAGTAACCTTAATCTTCTCTAGCCTACTCTCCATCACTCCCTACCAAAATCATATTCCATAGTTCAACAATGCTGAACTAGTCATAGGAAATCTCAAACTAAATAACCAAAAAAGCATTTGTGTTGTAGCCCTCTATATCCCCCTGGAAACAAGATTAACACACTTGAGGAAATTCTTCTATGGGCCTCATATAATATCAAGCTTGAGAAATATATCCTAAGAGATATGAACATTTACTGGAACAAAATTACTGCCAATAACCCCACCATTTCAATCAATCTATGTAATTTCACTCAACTTACAAATGCTATAACCAGACCTAATAAAAATAACCCCCCAGGCTCCATAGTGGACTGGATCCTTGTCTCCCACCCAAACAAAATCTCTCACACTGGCACCTTACTAGACTCTATAAGTGATCACTTACCAGCCTTCATCCATAGAGCAACCCCTCCTCTCCTCATCTATACCAATATATCCATACTCGGAATCTCAACAACTTTAACCCTACAACTTTTTCCAATTCTCTCAAACTGATAAATTGGGACACTCTAAAATCTCTACCTCTGGACAGTGCTGTCAAATTCTTCAACTCAGTCTTCTTAGACACTCTTAACTCCCAAACCCCTCCAAGAATAAAATGTATAAAAACCAGTTCCGCCCCTTGGGTTAGTAAAGATACCAAAACACTCATGCAACAAAGGGACAAGACCTGGAAACTCTACCATCATAATAGGTACCCTGACACCCTTCTTAAATATAAACAACTCCGCAACTTAGCCAAAACACATATCATACAAGACAAAAAAGCATACTATATCAAATTCCATTCTAACCACTCCATTAAGCCCAAACAATTCTGGAAATCCATCAACTCACTAATCAACCCAGGCACCAAAAACAACCCTTGCCCTGACACTAGTAAATCTGACCCAGAAATAGCTACTCTGTTTAACTCCTTCTTTACTAACTCTATAGCAGAACTCACTAAAACATTCCCAAACAACACCTCCCCCAAATCAAACCCTCTGCCCAACCTTCCACCCCAAACTCACCTCCCATATTCCACCTCAAACCCATCCCCACCTCATATATAAAAGAACTTCTCTCTAAGCGTAAGCCTTGCTGCAATGCCCCTGACAACATTTCCTCACTCTTTTTAAGAATTGCAGCAGACAGCATCACCATCCCCATTAGCATACTCATCAACAGATCCATACAAGAATCATATGTCCCCAAACTGTGGCATGCAGCCCTCCATAAAGGAGGCAAAAATAATAACATCTCCAACTTCTGACCCATAGTGATTCTCTCCCCTATTTAAAAATTTTTGAAAAATGCATCCACCTCCAGCTCATGCCATTCATTACACATAACCAGCTCCTCACCCCAACACAACATGGATTCCATCCTGGCCATAGAACAATAACAGCTCCTCTCTCTTTTCTAGCCATCGTAAACCATGCCTGTGACTCTGGAGAACTTGTATCCACAGTCCTCCATGACCTCTCCAAGGCTTTTGACAGTCTCCCATACCCACCTTCTTCACCACTTTTCCAATCTTAACCTCTCACAAAACACCATTACCTGTTTCAGCAGCTACATCTCTGACAGATCTCAGGCAGTAAAATGGAAGACTGGCACCTCAACCTTTCTTTCCACAACCAGCCTGGGTACCCCAGGGATCCATTCTTGGCCCTATGCTCTTCAATATCTTCATTAATGATTTCCATGCAGCCATTCCTAACACTGAGATAGTACAATATGCAGATGATTCAACTTTAGTTTGCTCTGCATCAAACCTCCCTGAGCTCCAAACAAAAACTCAAACTGCCTTCTCAAGTACTGAGAACTGGATGTTCTAAAATCACCTCTCCTTGAATGACAACAAATCAAAGATCCTTCTATTCTCTCCCTCAAAATCTATCCACCTAGACAAAATCTCTTTCAGAATTACAAACCTTGCCAACTCCACTATAGAAGTTGTTTCCTTTGCTAAACGTCTTGGAGTTACAAGTGACGAACACCTAAAATTCAATACCCATATTCAGCTAAATATAAAGAAAACCCATCAGAAACTTGGCATGCTGTATAGAAACTCCCACTTCCTCTCCCCCTCAACAAGACAGACCCTCGCCACTACCTTCTTACTACCTTCACTAATGTATGGTGCTCCCCTACTAACCAACCTATCTTCGTCCATCTCTTCTAAACTAGAATCCTGTTAGAATAAAATCTCAAAGTTTGCTACCACTTCCAAATACTCCACTCACCACTGTAAACCTCTCCACCAGCTGCAATGGTTAGAACTCCCAAACTAGCTTGACTACCTCCAACTCATCACCACTCACAAGCTTATTTTCAAACCAACTATATGCCCAGCACTACCAAACATCTTAACATTATACACCCCAAACAGAACTTTAAGATGTACCCACCAAAATCTAATCTCTGTTTAAAAACCAAACCGTCTCACTGGTCAGCTTCTCCTATCATTTTCCATCACCAAAAAATGGAATTCTCTCCCTCCATCTCTAAGAATTTTTGAGAACTCTGAACACTTCAAAACCCAGCTGCATTCTTACCTCTCCCAAAAATGGAAATGCAATTGCACTCCACCTACCCAACCTGCTTAATACATAAATACTTTATAATACACACAGTTTGTTCTTCCTTATACACTATTGATTAACCCTATGTACTGCCTTCATGCTAATGCTACCTCTATACCACTTTCAGAGGATTTAAACCTCTGTATTAATTTAACTCATGCTAATATTCATGCATAAAGAACTCATCCATGCTAATGTTACTTCTATATCATTCTCAGATGATTTAAACCTCTGTATTAATTCAACCTTGTACTACTGTTCTCGATCGGCATGTAAATATGCTTTACATCCTTCTCCAAGTTGCTGTTTAACTTTTGTTTAGTTTTTGCTATTTTGTTTGTAAAATTTGCTTAGTTTGTTTCTGTTTCCACTGTGTATTGTACTTCATATTATGGAGCTTGTACTATGTATTACTGGAGCTTTTCTCCCAGGGCCTTCACTAATGGACTCTTTGAGCCCAGTGGACATCCCCAGTCATCAAAATGGAAATAAATAAATAAATAAAAACAAATTTTATGACCACAGGTTCATGAACTCGAGACAAAAATACTGCTTGAATACATAAAATCCATATAAAAACATTAAGAAGAAGTGACTAAAAATAATACAGACCAACATTCAAAGGAATGAACAATCACTCCTGGTACAAAACAGTCCAACCTAGGTATAGAATTCCTCATAAAAACATATGTTAAACCACAATAAAAAAATAATAAACAATAATAATAATAATAAATGTTACAATGACTATACACTGAAATAGACAATTATCGTATTCAAAGTCTAGCAGCCCTGAGGTTTAAAACTGGTGTGATGGATATATTCTCATTAAGCCCTATGAATTTATTTTTCTTCCAAAAACATTTTCCAGTAAACTTTCCTAAACTCAATTTTTGTTTCCCATGGACCCCCGTTATGGTCAATAGGTCCCTCCTCTAATACAAAAAATGAATACTTTGCTCCTTTACATAAAAGGGTGTACTTGAACAGTGCATTATTCTCATTTTTAGTCCTTATATCATAGCAGCATTTGTATATTCTTTTCTTGAACTGATGCTCAGTTTTTCCAATATAAAAAGCCTCACATAATTTTCACTGAGCCAAGCAAACCACTCTGGAGCTGTTACAATTGGACTGGGTCTTTCTTAAAATGTGTTTATTCCTTCTTTATGAGCAATGACTGGCACTGGGGACATCCACCACATTTAAAAGTACCAACTCTCCTGTTCATACCCAAAAGTCCATGCCTACTGTTGGACTGGGTCCTTCATAAAATGTACAGGAAAAAAGTTAACACAAACACAAACTAAGTATATTAAAAGTATGTCACAGCAGTCCAGAACTGGAAAATCAATGAATAATCAACTCGACAGAAAAAAAACATAAATTTAATAAGGCACCTTTCGTTCATAACATAACAACTTCATCAGATAAAACACATGAAAGAATAATTAATTTATATAACAGAATCCACATCACATGACCATTCAAACCCTCCAATTCTAATTAAAAAAAATAAAAAATCATTAATTTGCAATTAACTATCATGAATACATAACATAAGCATCACATCATATAAAATCACATTCTTCATATTAAATACTATATAATATAATTAGTAATTATTATATTATGTAAAATTTATAAAAATTATTACAATGTATATATTCCTTCTTTATGAGCAATGAACTGGAACTGGGGGCATCCACCACATTTAAAAGTACCAACTCTCCTGTTCGTACCCAAAAGTCCATGCCTACTGTTGGACTGGGTCCTTCCTAAAATGTGTTTATTCCTTCTTTATGAGCAATGAACTGGCACTGGGGACATCCACCACATCTAAACATATCAACTCTCCTGTTCGTACTCAAAAGTCCATGCCTACTGTTGGACTCCAATGCATCTTTAATGTGATGCTCCTTTCTGAAAATGCTTTTACAAGGTTTGCCTGAAATGTTTTCCAAATCAGATAAACTAGCACATTTCTTCCATTCCCTTTTCATCACTGCTTTAATAACATTAGCATCACCATTATAGTCAGTGACGAAAGCCCCTTGATAATCTTCCTTATCCTCCCAAGAATTTATTTATATAGTTAACATTTGTTTACCAGGATAGTCCAGCTGGACCACTGGTGTCCATTTTCTGTGGAGTCCTGGGGAGAAAAGCTCCATATGGTAACAGAATAAAGAGTAATACATGGCAGTACTTAAAGGTTACAGAGTTTAAATGATAACAACAGGTTAGGAAAACGTAGAAAGGTTAACAATTTAAACAATGCAGATTTATGATCAAAGCACTTTTGCAGCGTAAGCATAAGTACAATATATGTACATGAGATGTTTATAGTAAGCACATATGTACAATATATACAATGAGCATGGGTTAAAATTAAAACCTGTATTGTTGGATATTAATGTATCAGAATCATTCCCTAAAAGGGAGGCAAACTTGTCTTTCCTACCCACCAATACCTCTCTGCTGACATCTTTAATAAGTTCAATGGGGTAACCCCTGTCTTTGAACATGTCTTCCAAAAACTTACACTCCTCCTGAAAATCATTCTCCTCAGAAGTCATTCTACACCCTCTGATGTACTACCCCTTAAAAATGCCCCTTTTCTGATAACAAGGGTGGGCACTTGTAAAATGTAAAAAAGAATTGGAATATGTCCCCCTTCCTAAAAACAGTAGATTTAACTGCCTATTAAACTTATTTATAGTTATGTCCAAGTAATTTATTCTATCATAGCTTACCTTATGGGTAAACCTCAAAAACTCTGTAGTTTCGGAAATAAAATCCATAAATTCTTTGAGTTTATCTTCCGAATCAACCCAAAATAAACAGATGTTATCAAGGTATTTTTTGTAAAGACTAAAATAAGCAGCATAGCTGAATGTAAACAAAAATTTATGTTCCCAAACGGAAAGTATAATATTAGCGTACATAGTAGCACAAATAAACCCCATTGCTACACCATTTACCTGCTGATTATATTTCAATACCATTTCCATTAATTCCAGGCGCATACAAAACTAATTATTGGAGAGTCTCCCTTTGTCTAATAAAGCTTTGCTAAACCATCTGCTTGCCATAGGGAATGACAAAAAAAAATCCATAATATCAGTGGTGACCAAAATAATGTTTTTGCTGAATAATTCAGGTTTAATACATTTAAAAAAATCCCAAAAATCTTTTAATATAAATTTTTTATTCATCCATATTTTCTTTAACTTCTGATCCAGTAATTTCATCAATGGGGCTGTAATGGATCCCTCCCCTGAAACAATGTGTCTAAGGGGTGGGTCCAGGGCATCCTTATGCAGTTTTTGGTATACCAAAAATTGAGGGAACCTGGGGCCTGTCATTTACCAAATAGTGATAAGTGTGCAAATCAATTAATCCCTCTTCAAACCTGTCTTTTAGGGCCAAATTAATTCTTCTATAGGCAATATTAATCTCATTTTTTGACACCCTTATATATTTATTACGATCTCTAAGAATGTCCATCATCTTTTCTTCATATATTATGGAGTCAATAAATACAGTTCCCCCAACTTTAACTGGCTTCATTACTTTCAAAAACTTGTTGGCCCTAAGGTCTTCCAGCAGCTTCCTCTCATCAAAGCCTAAATTCGAGACTATCTTGTTTCTCTGAATTACCTTCTACAACTCCTTCTCTACCATAATCTCAAAATTTTTAAGTTGAGGGTGGAAAGGGGGGAATAAAAGTGTTTTTTCTTAATAATTTAATTGAAGCTTGATCCTTGAGTAGCATTAAAAACAAAATGTCTAAGTTTTTCTAATGAACAAATAGTTTAATATCAATTAGTACTTTACAAATATCATATTTGCACTTTGGAATAAACTTAAAACCTTTTGTAAACAAGTAAAAATGCCAACTTTAATATCCATGCTACTATAGTTAAAAATGTTAAAATTATTGTAAGTGTATTGAAAATCAAGTTTGTGAATCTTGGTCCTGTCTACACTAACTGTCCCATTCAATATCTCCCCCATCTCATTCCTAAATTGTAGTTGGAGTGAGGGGGCATTTTGTGTTTCAATCTCTCAGACCTCTGAAGAAGAGGATATTCCAAAGGGTCAATGTAATTTGGATAACTAGTAATGGTCTCACTCTCCCTAAAATCATCATCCTGCCTTTCTTCTCCTCCCCTTTTTTCCACCCTATCCAAGGAGTATTCTGTAGGATTATCACTCCAAACCTAATAATTCCCATACGTTTTGGGTCTAGGGTAGCTCTGGTTCACATTATACTCCCTTCTGTCCCTATCCAACTTCTTAATTTTCCTGTTTAAAATAAGCTTATATTTTTTGTCAGTTTTTGTCCTAATAACAAAATATTTATCCTTTTCACCTCCAATGGTAAACATAAAATCATTAATAACAACATGATTAATACACTCAGTTTGTGCAAACAGTGTAGCCATCTCCATCTCATTTTGTTTAATGATAGCTCTCATGATGTCAGTCCCACATCTATCAAAAATAGCCAGTAATTCCTTGTTAAAAACAAAACCATCAACCATGTTATTAGGGTATTTGCATACCCTTAACCACTTTGGCACAATAGCCAAATTGATACATTCTTTAAGATAAGTATTGTCCAATTCCAAAGTTCTATATCTAAGCATGTACTCATAAAGCCATTCAATATTATTATTATAAGTGTATGAATACATATTATCTTCAGCCACTTGTACACTTCATTTAAAAGTATACTTCTGGAAATCATTACTGGATTCACTGTTTTTCAAAAGTCAAAATGGTACCTTGTCTCTCCATGTTCATCACACCAAGTACAATACCTCTGTCATTCGATCCTTCACTTGCATTGGTGTGGCTATTAAACAGGTTGGGAGTTTGCTCATAGTCCAAATCACTTCTCATTGAACTGTACTGCTGGACATCACTATTGTCCCTGCTCGGCCACTGAATTCCATGAGGGGGGTTCACTTCACGCCCAAATCGTGACATCATTTCCTGGTTTCCAGGCAGGGAAACCGTGGAGACAAAAGAAGCTAAAACTTAGAGATGGACGTTAATAGATCTACTAAATGAGTTAATTGGCTGACCATTTTCTGGATTTTGCCAACTTCCACTGTTGTACATTACATTAAATTAGTCTAAAATTGTTGAAACTATAAGCTTGTTATATACCCCTCGCAATCTTAATAGTGTTTAAGGGAGCTTAACAAAAGCTTGTGTAGCACTACCATGTTCTGTAAAGACTGTATCTCATTCTAGGTATTAACAGTGAATAGTACAAGGTGGCAAAGAATGTGGCAGAATGCAATGGAGTCTTAAAATCTGTTCCATACTTCCATCACCCACATTTATTAACACAAAATGTGGCAGAACAATGTGTCTTAAAGAATTTAAAGCCTTTCATTCTTCAGAGAGATGTTTAACTTCTGTCAGCTGTCAGTTTGGCAGCACTAAGCATTTTATCAGGTTTCAAAGACTTTGAAAACCAATAAAACACATACGCATCACACTCTTAAGCTTTTTTTCTCTTCTGTAACTGGTAGTATATGGAACACATACAGCTACATGCACTAAAGAAGTATACCCAGGTCTCACCAAATATTAAGGTTATGCACTCTAGACATGCATGGCAAGATATTCACCACTCAAGCTAAACTCCTGAAGTGAATGTTTTGATATTCATGTCTATAACACATAATAAGCTGGTTATGATTGGAGATCTAGTTCTATCTAGTGTACAGACTCCTGGAACTATACTTCAAAATATGGAAAAACCTCAAACTTTTTGAGAACCTTTCTGAGATGAGAGATGTTCTTAACAAGCTTTAGTTCTGCACCAACAGCTTTTAATGCTCAGAGATAGTTTCTGGCACATTAAAGAATCTAACAGCATTTAACATTATTTTTTACTCAGAGAGATACCTCTCTTTTGCCTACTGTCCGTGTGTAAGTGTGAAATGTTTTACGGCACTCTTGCACTTTTTTTCTTTTTTTTCTGTAATTGCAAGTATATGGAGCAGATAATGGTCCATGTACTGCAAAGAATGACCATGTGCTCTCTCATTAAAACTCATTGTTATGTGCTATTTGACATGCTATCAAAATTCATCCTTTCAAGATTCATTTTATTCAACTCTTGGGATGAATTTCTTGATATCCGTGCCTCCAAACACACAACACAGGAATATAATTGGATATCTGATCACAACTTGGATGTTATATGTTCAAAACATAAATGTCATGAAAGTCACTTCCAGACTAAGCTTAAGAGGTGAATTTTGAAATCCTTGTTGAAACATATAACTTTCCAGGTTATGATCAGAATGGCACAAGCATAATTCTTTGTAGTGTATGGAACTCTCTGCTCTGGTGTACTTCAAAAGTTAAAACAAAAAGTACTAACAGGGCGCTTAACAGTAGTTAAGCACCTCTCTGACATTACAAAAGTGCTTAACAAGACTGGCTTTTCATTGATTTCACAGTGTAATCACAACACTCAATTCACTACAAGTTATTTATAATCTGAATCCACATAGCAATGCTCTATAACAGTCTTGTAGTGCATGGAAGGCCATGATTATGCTCAAAAAACAGTCAAATTTGCATCCTGGTTCAGCACTGTTGTAGCACAACATGTGACCTGAACAAAGCTTAGAGAGGTGCTTAACAATTGTCAGGCATCCCCATGGTGCTGGTAACATCAGGTCTGCACTAAATGCAGACAGTGCTGACATGTAAACAGCAGCAACAGGAATAATAAATGCTTTGTTTCAACTCCCATTTCTTCTCACAGTTTGCTAAAAGTACAACTAATTTGGATACAACTGCTTCCCTTAAGCAGGGAATATGCGAGGATGTCAACCACTCACTCAGTGCTTTACAGACTCTCAAATCTAACACAACAAACTTATTTTTTTTTACCCTTACTTTTAACTAAAAAGAAACATACAATAAAAACACTGTAAAATACTTTGTTAGCCCAATAAAATTAAATAAATACACTTTCTCCACAGAAAAAAATGTTTTTCAGTTACTTTAAAAACTTTTAAACTGACAGTAAAACAAGTGTTCACATTTAAAAGTGCAGTACAGTCTTGTGACAGCGCATTAAAATACAAACTCATAGCTTTATAACTTTTATGAAGAGGAAAGAATTATTAATAAACAAAAAATATTGAATGGAAGTTTTCTGTCTTCAAAGGGATCTTACCTAACCCAGCAAAGGAACAGCACAAGCCAACCAATGATCCTCAAAAGCCTTAGAGGAGCATACCCTTCAGTGACAGTAAAACACTGAAGGGCTTGGTGACAAAATTTGCCTTTTAGTCAGCTCAGCTTGAGATGATATACATTTTGGGCATGCGGAAAGTGCCTTGAAACTTGAGAAACTAGAGAGATACATTACCCTAGTAGCTAAGGCTACTGCACCAGTGATCATTCGAACATCTACTGCTATGGTAAGTTTACATATACAACTGTATTTGTATGGCCTTAACTATTTCAGGTTCAGTGCATTGTTGAAGGCCAGTGATATTCAGACCTTGAGAAAATGAAGCATGTAGAGCGTTCCAAAAGCCTGTCTCAATGTAATCTACAAGACATAAATGAAGCATTTTAAAATTACTGCATGACTTAGAGTAATAACAAAATACATTGTTATAATTTCTCTTCTGTATGGGATGCACATATTCATAAATGTATACAGGTGAGTTTATAATGTGACCGATTATTATTCTGTGTGAGTATCTTTTGTAGTGATAAAAGCTATTTTTTCACTCTGCTTTCAAAGTAAAATTTAGAATCAGTTTCAAGAGCACATAACAAGCCAGAGTTTCAGTTAGTGACCTTAGCAGAATTCTTGTAATACATTGGGAGTTTTAGTTGCCCTAATTTATTACAAGTTAAAAAAGGAAGAAAGAAAAAAAAAAAAGTACCACTCCGAATGCCACTTTCATTGCTCTCTGAAGCAGTATGAAATTTGCTGCCTCTGTTGCTTCTCCTTTGTACTTCAGAGAGCTTCTATACTTTAATCATCTGTTTTTATTATTTTATAGATATGAAAAAAATGTATGATTGAAGGAATGAATCTTTCTGAAGTTTAAAGGGAAGGAACACAGAGATGAAAGGTAGTATGTTTGCTGATTGTGTATTATAATAGCTTGTTTTCTATCCTTTGGTAGAAGTTCGGTGTTTCTGTGTATGTTTGTCACTTGGGGTGATTGATATTTTGTTTGGGAATGTGTTATTTATCTTATGTGCTTTCAGTAAGAACGTCTGTGTTACAAAAAGGAAATGCATACTTTATTTTTATTATGGGTGGCAGACTTCATTTAAAGAAACTTGTGTCCTGCAACATGAGACTAGAAAAAAAACAAAAATGAAACTGCTTAGAAGATTATGAACAGGTCTCCGGTTATAATCAGGTTTATATCTGTTTGAAACAATGATTTCAAGAAATTAATCTTAAGAGTGAAGTGCAAGAGTGGAATCATGTCTTCCATCTCAAGAAAAACATAACAACCTAGGTTATGATCAGATAGACCCAGTCATAATATTTTGTAGTGCATGGAGCTTTACCCGATCCTATACAGTACAGAAACTATAAAATATGTGTAGCAGCACTGAGTGCTGCATAGGTTTAAAAGCTGTAACATAAATATATAAATACAAACATGGAGAGGGATCACCACAGAAAAGCATTAGGACGCTGTTAAAATGCTTCATACTCCCCTCAGGATAGATGAGATGATATTAGCATCTCAGGATGGGTGGGTTGTTGTTGAACTCTCATGTCTGTCCTTCATGATTGACCCCTTAAAGTACCCTTGTCACTCATTAAGGAAATGTCACCAGGGATACAGTCAGGGTTTTATTCCTGTACTCCACAGAGCCAGGGTCTGAGTGTGTGACAAAACATTTCTCTGTTGAGCTGGGAGATTTTATTAAATGGGGAATTGTTCCTTTAAATGAGATACATCTGTAGGGTAACTGGGTAAGACAGTAAGTGTAGTAAGTATGAAGAATTATAGAAGAAATTTCATTTAGAAAAATTCTCCAGAGTAGTCATAAAAAAGACCACTACTTTGAAATAACTATTTGCTCTCTAAAGAGAAAGTAGAAATGTGCTGATCTCAGTGCAGTTGAGTATGAATACCTCTGTTAATATATTTAAAGAAAAAGGGTAAAAGCTCATTTTTAAAATTCCTACCAGTAATTTTGTTAAACGTTCTGAAGAATATGATTCATCAATTATAGAAAATTGGTCGGAACAGTAAAGTCCATCATAAATTGCCTGTAAGAGAAAATAAATCAGATAAACACTATTGAATAGCGTTCTAAGACATACAGTTTACATGACATAACAGTTTTATAGTACAGTTAGCTGAGCACTTTGCCAGAAAACAACCAACAGATGCTATCCGTAATATAAACTTGAATCATGTATCTGTATCTCAATCTCAGACTTCACGAGACAGTGATGCAACTTTTGCTCCTAGTAATTAATGCATGACTAGAAATCCACATGATCAGTTGACCATAGACATTGATGTAATTTCTATATCTATGGTCAACTCAAAACCACATTAAAGAAGCAAGGTGATTTATTTAACGATCCTTGAGAACCTAAACATGCATTGGCACCACCACAAAATGTGCAGAAAAAGACACAGGCTGATGAAAGCAAAAACAGATTTGTCTTATGAGATTCTCAGGTCTAAATATCTTTATCACTGACTGCAGATGAAGAAAATGCCCACAGGACTTAACAAGGATCCTTAAATCAAATAGCATACATACACAACAAATATATTCTGCAGAGAGTAGAGCTCATTTCTTTCGCATCATACAAAATATTTGAACTTTTTGGGCAGCTGGTACCTTTCCCAGACAAAAAAAAAAAAAACATAAGAACATGACAACAGATCATGCATAGGTAGAAAGGAATTTAAGATGTATGCAAAATCTCATCCTTAATATGCTGCTTGAAACATAATGCTACAGATAAAAAAGGTTTTCGAAAAACTGGTTAATATAGAATAGTGAATGACATTCTTAAAAAGAAAACAAATAATCTGTTGAACTAGTTGGAAGTAAAGCTTAAAGAACCTGGAATCAGCTTTGAACTATTACAATGATAAGAAAAGTCCTTTAATCTCATGTAGTGATCAAACCTTCACAATATAAAAGGACTTTGTCTCAGACTGCTCTCTGTACAATTTCACTAAGTAACCTGTTTAAACTTCATCCCATTGCAGTTTTAATAAGTGTATGAAATAGCTTCAACCTAATTCAGATATGGGTATTGAACAGAAGCTGATACATCACACAAACCACAGTATAAAAATTATTGTGACTGACAGCTATAAAAGAAAATGTTCTTGATCTTATTTGATCTTATATACATATATATATATATATATATATACACACACACAATTCCTCATTATTTTTGAGAGTACTAGCTTCTAATAACCTTATTAATCCATAAACAGGTATTCTTTTCAATATGACATTTAATGTTGATACTTTTGTAAGGAAAATTCTGACTAAGATTCATAACAAAGAAAACTGTAGGTATGCGCTTTCATCTTAATTAGATTTATGTATGTTTAGTATCTATTAAATGGAACAGCTGTCTCATAACTGAGATCTTTCATTAACTTATTTTTGCTGTAAGTAATTTGTTTCCACAGTTCTGGTACATAACATATAAAATGCAAATCAGCATATCTCAGTCGGAAATATTGGTTGGTTTGATAATAATGTATGCGGTTCTGAATCCAAATAAATAGTTACCACGAACAGTAAATTTAATTAATTACTAAAATAAAAATGTTGATTTTACTCTGTTTTGATGACACAATCTTTAGCTGAAAAGATACTGACATTCAAGCAACTAATCTAATGTTATAATTTTGCAATATTTTGTTTACTTTGTAAATGCAGTTGAACCTTTTAAATTCATGTCATAGACTGCTCAGGCTAAGTGTAAGCTGTGAGCCCATATGGATCTATTTCCAACACATCAGTGCATTACACTTACTCATTACTATGAAAATGATTGCTAGTTTACAGTCATTGTTCAAAAGTGCAGCTCCAAAGATTACTAAGCTTTCTAGATGTTGTGTGTTATTATGATTGTTTAGATGTAACGCATTTCATTAAGGTGATATTTTTAATGACCTCACTTCTATAACATGGAGTTGGAATAATAAGCTTCTTCAATAATATTATTGCTCTGCAATCAAAAGCAGAAAGCCATAAAATACTAATAAAATAGTAGTGGTAGCAAATATAATACTGTAACTCTGTTAGTATTTTAATAATTATGTGAAACAACATTTAAACCATCTACAAACATGTATGATGGAAATATTAAAAATTTGGTAAAACATAATGCTTTTATTTTCTGCTTGTTACATTTCTTAAAAATATAGCTTGAAAATGAATCATTGAACTCTATTTTCAGCTGTGTTTAGCACGTATCTGCAGTTCATTAATAATCATCTAACAACTGAAGAACTTTTAGTTTATAAAGGGCTTAATTACACTAATACTGAAAGAGAGTATGGCACTGAAGACTGATGCAGGTTTTTTCAGTTGCTTGTCTTCTGTACATTATGGTTATAATTTGGCAAATATTGGGCCTGCTGTATTATGTATTGGGAAGGACACCAGAAGAAGAGAAATATAAAGAGAACATTTTCTTCTGTTATTACATATTCCACAGATAAAGTACTTCTGAAGAGTGCGAGGGAGATGAGAAATACTTTAATATTAACCTCACTGGATTGTGGGAGTGATTTTATTATTAGCATATCAAATGCCTCACAGCTGTACTCTAATTAGAAAAAGTAATGTACATATACCCTGCTGAAAACATATAGTGCCATCTATGTTTCTACAATCCCTGTCATGTTACAGCAAAGACATACCCCTGGATTTAATAAACTCTGTGTAGGAATAGTGTAAGCACTGCATGGAGTGTATTGTGGTCATGTCTGCAGGTCTCCCTCAGCAGCGCACCATGCATATTCATGAAGGCGCACTATTGAGGGAGAGCCATGTACATGGTTAATGAATCAGTGCTAGGGTGTGTATTACAGTGCTTGAAGATGTGTAACACACCCTCTGCACTGTCAAAGTGCCATATGGCAATAAAAGATGTAAGTGAAGTGTCCTTGGACATTTATTTATAATTACAAGTATGTATTTCACACAGGGGTGTGTTACAGTGTTCGTACCACACCCCTTGGACTGTCAAAGTGCCATATGGCACTATAATATTAAATTGTACTGTAACTGTGTCCCAGCCAATATGTAAAGTAATTATGGAGGGGATGTGTTGCAGTGTACATCACCCCCCCCCCCTGTAATGTCTGAGTGCCGTATGGCAGTGCAATTATGTGGAAATGTCATTTTGACCCTGTGTATTGTTTTTTTTTTTTTTTTTTGAGTGTGTGTGTGTTTGCGCAACATGACACAGTGCTTAGTAATAAGCACGTGACAGACATCTAAAAATAGAAACCGGATGCTTTTAATTTTAACAGAAAAGGTCAAGTTTAAGCATAGCTGAGCAGATTTGCTTGGTGCGGCGTGGTGGTCAGCAGTGCTTAAACATAAATAAGAGGTATATAAAGCAATTTATCAGCAGATCCTCACTGGCTGAATGGTTAGAGTGATGGCCTTATGTGCAACAGGTGCATGGTTTGAATCCTGACTATTCAGGATTTTACATGCTATGTGTTCTTTTTTTTCTGTTATGTATATATTGAAATATGTAAAAAGGTGGTTTAGTCCATCTTGACCAGAAGCCCGTTTACAGTGGAGACCCAACTATACAAGCTCCATTTCCACACAAGTGTCCAATACATTAAAGTTACAGTAACAGATAATGTAGTGAAGTGCATATGTTTAGGAGATATGAAGTAAAATAGAGACACCTAAGAATGAAATATCATTAATGAACAATTATTTGGAATAGGTTTTTATGTATGACAAAACTGAAGTTTGCCATAGCTCAGCCCTGCTAAGCACTACTAAGCCATGCTAAGCAATGCTTAAACAGGACCTGTCTTAGCAATGCTCAGCTCTGCTTAGCTGGTTTGAGAATTGCTAAGCAGTACCCTTTAAGGAGTCCTCAGCTCAGGTCAGCGGGTTTGCATGGTGCTAAGCAGAGCTAAGCAAGTTTAAAAATGACCAATGGTGGCAAAGGGCAGGAAAACAGCCTTATTTAAACTGAACAGGTGGGAATACAACCAGAACCTGTTGGGGTTGAACACTGCAGGAGCTATGGCTGGAGTCAAAGATGGAGTGTGCTTTCTGGTGCAGTGCTGGGGCATGTTGGAGTCCAGGGTCATGGCTGGACTCCTAGTGAAAGACAATGATGCTAAATTGCAGCAAAGCCTATACCAGAGCTTTGATGCAAGTCTGAGGCCTGGGATGATCTGGCACATGACCTCAACAATACCACTGAAATCCCCCAAACTGGGGATGAGGTGCATCATCATTATGATGACTTGAAGGAAAGGAAGGGGGGGGGCTCTTGGGCCAACAGATTCAAGATGCTCGAGACTGGGATACCCCAGAAGTTTGTAAATATAACAATCAGTGATTTATTAAATTGTAGTATGAATATCTGATTGACAGGTATGCATAATGGTGTGTTTTCCCCCACAGCTGCAGAGGAGAGGGCTTGCAACTTAGAAGCCCATGCAGTGCACCTAGCGAGGATGCACCGACAGTGTGGTAAGTACAGATCTATCTTGCAATATATAGTACAATAAATAAGAAAGAGTACATTGTTTACTACCAGTAGGTATAGTGTGTTCTGAGTGTACTGCGATAAATGTGTTCTTAGACCCACATTGATATAAGTGGGTAATGCCAGGTACTGTGAAATATAGATGAAGGCATCAAACATGCTACTGTTGATGCAAAAAAAGGTAATACTGTAGTAATAGTGTGTAGGAATGACATAAATATATACCGTATTAATATTAAGGATCTTGTAATAAAGAACACTGTGACTGAAACTGTAAAAGTAATAAATGACATTCTTTCATCTACAGGATATACAGTACAACAGCAGTCAGACTTTTGAATGTAATAAACCACTGTATCATGTCACCCTCAATAAAGTTCTTTCCCTAAAGTACAATCCAAACGCAGAGCAGCACTTGGCTGAGGCGGGGATCCACGCAGTAAATATATAATAACGTAAACCAAGCACCATATGCGTAGTCCCCTGATGGCAATGAAACGCTGTATAAAATCCAAAATTCAAAACACGACATGCACTTCTGCAAACTCAATAAATCTTTTATTTCGAGACAGAGTGAGCGCTTTCGCCAATAGGCTTCTTCAGACTCTTAATACAGATTAAAAACTTGACTTGTTTAAAAAACCCTCCATGGATTTTCATTGGTTAAAAAACTCATTGTGATTAAAAAAAGTTTTAAAGTGGTATATGCATTATATGCCTAACTCTTTAAAAAACACAAATTCTTTCAAAAGTATTAACACCTAAAAGGTTATTATCTAAAATAAATAACAACATAATTTCAACACTCTGACATATGCATACCCTGGTTGAACTTAAAACTGCTTATAGAACGGGATATTCCCTTCAGAACCAGCTACCAATATGTTCTTATTGTCGATAAAATAAAAAATCCATAGAAACAAGAGCTAGATCGTAGCTCTCTATAAAACAAAGAATAAGTTATATGGTCCCTAATATTATCAGACTATGGTGGTTTGGCATCTAAAATACAAATATGCAAAAAGTGTCAGTCCATCCTATCAAAACACTACCTACTAACTGAACACTATTTAATGTGTAAAAAACCTATAAAACCTAACCTGGACTAGCCAAACAGAAGTATATATACATACTAATAAATTATAACAACTACTAACAACTGTTTCAAGGGCCTCAACTAGTTTATTACAATCTATGACCTTGTGAATAATGAGTGTAAGGTGATAAATAATAATGATGAGAAAATATATTTTTTTATCTATGACAAAAAAACCATTTCATAAATTGGTGTGTCCTCTTGACTGATGTGGACCCTATGAAGAACATAGGATAAACACAATTCTATGTTACATAGTAAAGTCCTAAAAGATCAATCCTGATGGACCTTCCCTTTACTCACTCATGTTTGTTATGACTGAACTAATTGATCGATTCTCCATTCATAATCAACATGATTACCTTGTTCTATGTAATCTTCTACTTTTTAAAAAAGGTTTAATCTGTACCTTATCATTGAGGCCAGGAGGTGTATCTGCTCTCCATCTAATAATCCACCTGGTTTCACTTTCTAAGGTTCTATTAATCAGATCTCCTCCTCTGAGACCTTGAAAAATGGTTTGGATGACATAAAACTTAAAAGTATGATGTATGCCTGCCGCCTTGTTATGCCTGGCTAATGCATTAACATCCGAACCCACTCTAATCTGGTAATTATGCTCTCTAATGCGTTCTTTGAGAGTGCGATTGGTCTTCCCTATATAGTAAGCAGTGCATGAATTACATGTGGCGACGTAAACCACGTTCTTACTATCACAATTAGTGTTAGTATTAAAGTTAAAAGTACGTCCTGTAGTGGGATGTATAAAGGTCATCTCTTTGTTAATGAAAGTACACTGATTACATCTACCACAGGGTACAGCGTTTCTATTCACTGTACTATCATTATGTGTGGTATGTCTTGGTCTACATAGTATACTTTTAAGACTGGGATGGTTTTTAAATGTTATGCGTGGTGCAGAACCTACAATCTCACTGACCTCCCTATCTGACTTTAAGATGTCCCAATGCTTATACATAGCTTTTTTCACTTCTAAGCTCATCCTACTAAAGGCCATGTTCGCCGTAACTTCAATCCTAGAAGGATTATCAATGTTGGGTTGTACCATATGCTCCATAAAATATGGTCTAGCACTACTGGTCCTCAGAGAATCCACTATATGAATGGTGTCAGTAATTTCTTTTTCACAATAACCCCTCTCTAAGAACCTTCCCTTCATCTCCTGTATTCCATCTTCATAATAGACTTGATCAGGATTAAGTCTGGACACTCTCATGAACTGTCCTTTTAAAACATTATTAAATACATGACGGGGGTGCATGCTTTACCTATGTAATAAGTTGTTCCTCTGACACCCCTTCCTGTGTATAGATGTGTTTAACATACCATTTGACATTCTACATACCTCAACATCTAAAAACGAGATATTCATACTAGAAAAGTTCATAGTAAATTTCAAGAACTCCGTGGTTGTGTCTAGGTATGTTACAAAATTATTGAGAGAATACTCATCTCCCAACCACAAGAAAAAAAGGTCATCTACAAAACGGCAATACATGCCAACATGTTCAGCAAACTGTGGGCTATCATAAAGATACTTATCCTCCCACCTGGCCATGACTAGATTGGCGTAGCTATTGGCACAGGACGTGCCCATAGCTACGCCATCCTTCTGTAAGTAAATATCTTCATTAAATATAAAGATATTGTTAGTCAAGACAGTTTCAAGTAACAGTGTGATCAAATCTATCTTCTTGTCAGAGAACATTGAATGTGCTTTTAAATATTCAGTTATAAATCTAATACCTATGTCATTGGGGATTACCGTGAAAAGACTGACAACGTCTAAAGTAACTAACAAGAAGTGTTGATCATCTCTTAAATGTCGTGTATGAGAATATAGGTCCAACAAGAACTGCTTACTGTCCTTTAATATTCTCTTGTTCTCATTAACTAGGGGTCTTAGTACATTCTCCAAGTAAATAGACAGCGGTTCCGTGACCCACCCTTGACCTGCCACAATGGGTCTCATGGGTGGGTCAATATTATTTTTATGAACCTTAGGTAGTCCCTGGATGACAGGTATGGTGGGGTCCTTAACTTTAAAATAATCATACAATTGTTGAGTTATATGGAAAGACATGACAAGGTCATCTAAGGTATGATATACACTGAACACCTTGTCAACCAGTACATCATAATTTATCTTAAGGTAGGTTTGTGTATTATCAAGCATTTGTTTCATTTTATCATCATAGTGGGTGTGGTCCATAACGACCACAGGCCCACCTTTGTCAGCTGGTCTAATTACAATTGACCTGTCACCCTTTAAAGTTTTCAAAGCTTGCCTTTGATTATAATTTAAATTTTGTCCATGCCTGATTGGTTTCTTATCCTGAAAACATTTATAAATATCATTCTCTAGAACGTTCCCAAACACTTCAACTGTAGGGTGAAGTTGTGGAACATATACACTGTTAGCTCGAAACTTATTGTTTTCCATCTGATCATTATATTGTCCAAAATCAAGTCTTAGTTGTATATTTCGAATAAATAGTTTGGTGTCTATAATAGTGTCCACCAAATCACTATCCTTAGTAGGAATGAAACCAAGCCCTTTGTTTAAAACTTTCCCTAAAGTGTTGTGTTTATTCTGGTCTGTTGTTGAAGAAATCCAATTGTACAGGTGCTCCACAGCAAATATGGCCATGACACCATGAAGTGACTGGAGTTTGACTGATAAAGAACTGTTATGCTAAAGTGTAGATGTGGAGCTCTACAACAAGATAGAATGCAATTTGATATATGTTCTGCACTAAAATATGAACCGTAATAGTAATGTGTAATGTATTATAGTTTGTTTCCCTCAAGGTTGTCTTTTGTTAATCTTTGCATTTCAGCTATATGTATTCCTGAATGTAGGTACACCAATGCAGGCAAGTATGTTACTGTAATAGCTCTACCCTACAAATATACCATACATATTCCCATCCACTAGGGGTTAAATGTGTACACCTGCATTCCAACTATTAATAAATACTTCTCATACTATCTCTGTCATGTATGAATCTCATGCATGTATGTTCAACTGTCACTGCAGTCTTCTGTGACACTCCACCTATATTACCAGGCCAGACATTGTACCCAAGTGAGCTTTAGGCACAAATCAGTCAACCAGCACACAGCAGTGACCCAGTAGCTCAATATAATAACAAATAGATATGCTGCTCCTTTTTGCACAGACAGACCATGGTTTGAATCCAGAAACCAGTACTAAGATCTATTTATTGTAACAGACATGTAGTTTTGAGTATTTGTAGAAACTGTCATGTAGCGTTAATATATATTTTCTCCACAGGGCTTACAATTAAAGAAATATTTATAGTAGATGCATGAGGAGTATACTAATAAACTATGCCCAGATGAACTAGTGTGTAAACAGCAGTACTCAGCAAGTTAATAACAGTCCATTAAATAAAATGTCAGGCAGTACAGTAGTATTCCAACTGAATTAGACAAATCAAATGTTCTGCTGTTGGTAAGGCCTATACCTGGTATGTCTGTGAATGCGTGCCGATAGTCCAACCCCATGCTTACAAATGACAGCAGGATAGGTATATACACCATGCACTGTGCTCGATGCATGTCTCTCAAGTGTCACTCTGTCACAGCTAGTGATCACTGTTGCCATTCACCTTGGACACAGATATAACTCCTTTGAAGTATGCCAGTAGCACACTCACACAACATCAGTGCAGGGTATACTTTGTTAGTCATATATGTTACACTGAGATGTACAAGTCCCCTGCATTTATGTACCTATAGTACTTACAGCTTGGCCCATACCATTCCATATCAACAGCTTGAGAGGTATGTATGTGCTACAGAAGCTTAAAGGCACATGTAGATGTAAAGTAAAGCCAGATCTGTAGAGTAGTGAGCAGTACTGTTGTGAAAAATATAGCCTATAGAGTTGTTAATGGAATGTTTTTCTCTCCACCCACTCCTTATCTGCATCTGAAATTATTATTGTTATACTATGGGTGGGATTTAATTTCCACATATATTGTTCTCAAAACCTAATGTTAAGCCATGTGTTGTATCATTGGTTATGTATTTCAATGGTTGCATACTAACATACCTTGTTGAAATTCCACCGTTGTTGGCCTTTTGCCATTACTGTTACTGGCATGCTGTTACAATAATGACTGTTATTCTATTTATGCCTGTGTTCTATATGCTATGCAATTATATTGTTGTAGTTTAATTGGAACACCCATGCATGCTGTTATAACTAAAATTGAAGTGTTTTGCTCATGACTAACCAATTCACTTTGACAAACCTCAACACCATAACATGTTTGGGTAGGCCTAACCCTGCAGATCCATCTGACCTGCCTCATCTGGCCATGGCACCGGGTCCCAGCACATCTGGGACCCAACCTGTAGCTGCCTCCTACACTTGTCCACACCACCCTCAGGTGGAACTGCCTCAGGGGATGCCCCCCCCCCCGGTCATGGGACTGGAGATTACTCTGTCTCACCTTAAAAAAAAAGGAAAGGGCATCTGTCCCCCCAAAAAAAATTTTCATCCCATACATAGCTCTCCATTTTGCCCCCACATACACTGCCATTAATCATCTCATCATGTAACCAACAAAGTTATGTCACTCACACCCACCCTGTGGGGTGTGAGTGTCCCAATTCCAAATTGTCCATATCATGCACAGTTGTTGCTGCACAAGAAATGGAGAGCTAGGGTACTTTCCTACACCCCATCCTGCACAACCCTAGCTGCCTTTCACATTGTTTTTCCCCCTGCTTTCCCCCTGCTTGCCCCCATTTCACCACTTTCCAATCACTCCTTTATCATTTCTTTTTTTGGAAATAGTGTGGGTTTAAGGGGGCATAAGCGATGCTAAGTGAATGTAAGCAGAGGTAAGCGCCACATGGCATCTCAACGGGTCAAGCAAATCCATGCAAACTTGCTTAAAACTGATTCAGACACTGTTCTGCCCCAGCAACAAATTAACCATCCCCGGCATCTGCACAATAGTCAGTGCAATGCACCACTAGGCCAACTCAGCTCTGGGGAATTACTGTTGTTTTCTAAATATATCATGCAGTACAGTGATCTAACATTAGGGAAAAAAACCCAGACAAGTATTGAACCCAGGACCTTCTGAACTGCAGTCAGAGCAACAAACCAGTAGGCCAACTCAGCTCTGGTAAATTACTGTTTTTTTCTAAATATATCATGCAGTACAGTGATGTAACATTAGGAAAAAAAGACACCCCTGGCAAGTATTGGCCCCAGGACCATCTGAACTACAATTCACTGCAATACACCAGTAGGCCAACTCAACTCTGGGGAATTACTGGTGTTGTTATGAAGATATCCTGTGTACCAGTGACACTACTTCTACATATAATGCGATAAATGAAAGTGCACTTGGCCCTGTGATGCAGACACTGAACCAGTACACATCCAAAGACATGTTGATGGATTTACAGAAGTCCTACCAAATTGGGTACAGCTGACAACTGCACAAACTGTTGCAGATGTCCACAGTTGTGTCACCTATGTATGGAATTGTTGTCATCAAAGCTATTCTGTGTGCTGACATAATAGTAAGGCAGTGCAGGTTGCTTTCACAAAAGCATGACAGACAGGTCAGTGTCACACATCATAGCCATCAAACACACATGTTCATGCCACCCCTGTTTAACACACTGTATGCATGCACATATGTCTAGGAACTATACCTTCCATAATAATTACTCTGTAGCTTGGTCTGTAACATTGCCAGCATTTCTGACATCTGGACACCCACAGTTCAGGCCCACAGTCAAGTCTGTTGCATGACAACTACATGCTTGACAATACAACCTACAAATAACAGAGGCCTGCAATGTCCAGTATGCTTGCTGCTACCACAGTCACTGCCAGCCACAGTAGCATGTCAAAGGCCTGGAGGGTGGGACACATGTCTTAAATATCAATATGTGTCCTAAACCTCCCCTACCACTGTCTGGATGGTACTACTACTTAACATATGTACCAGTGGAACATGCCTCACCTGAACTGCAATGGGAACCCTCACCCTGGCCATGCTGTGACACAACAGCTGACACTGCTCCCTCACTGACAAATATAGCTTGGTGTCCTCCAATGTCTTCACAATCCTCAGTATGACTCATGCCCAGAATGCAGCAGCTGCAGCCTGCCACACATGTTGCTGTATGTTCAGCTACCTGCTACAGACCTACCATACCTTCCAAACTCCTAGAAAAGGGCATCCACACAACACCCATACATAAAGGATTGGGGTCAAAGTTCAGGTGACAGGGACATGTATCACAGTCACCCCTACAAACATACACAGCTGATGCAATATGGTGGAGTCTGTCATGTGACACACAAGTAACTGTGACCATCCACATACTAAGCCAGGTCAGAGGTACACCAGTGTGTCTCTACTGGAGTCCACTATGTGTAACATGTTTGACATGGGCTGCTGCCTGTGTGGCTGTGAGAAACAGGTGTGTGGTCATGTGGGGGTATATGCAGTGTATGGCTGTGGTGTTCATGTGTGGCTCTGCCTCAGAGATCCACTTTGTTTGTGGATGTGTATGTCGAGGACTTGCAGATGTTTGTGTGTGTTGTGTAGGTGTGGGTGGTGTGTGAGGTGCACTGAATGTGTTGACAACCTGCTTGAGGACAGATATATGGCCTTGACAGGGACAGAGCATGGACTGCAGGCTCCTACTGTCATTGCATTTCTCACACAGTGTGTTCCTTGCTGGTGTTTGTAAGATGGCTGTCCACCCGTGCACATGAGGCAGGTGATATACAGTGCCAGGACACCTATATCAACCACACTGGCTGGGGAAACCATAGGACATTGTCAGTCATATAGTCCAGAATCTGATGGAGGAAGGCCAGGGAGTGGGCCTACAGACCACGTGATTACTAATACAGTCGGAGGCTGACACCACAGCAGACCATGTAGACAGGCTATGAGCAAGAAGTAATAGAGGCAACAGATACATGCATTGCAACACCTCATAGCACATGCAGCAAGTAGCATGAAACATCAGGATCAGGGGGCAATGCATGCTGTACTGCCACTACGTTGCCAATACCCAATGACATACTGCACAGATAGATGGCATAGTTATGATATGGGGGTTAGTGGTGGATAGTGCTGGCAAAAGTGGATGTGCAGGGTCTGTACATAATGGTGAACAATGTATGTAGTCCTGTGATGTGTTCTCCTGCTCATGTCTGTCAGGTGGGATGTACAAATGTTGCAACCCACCCTTCTCAGAAACTGAGACCACTGCAGTTCTTGTCAAGGATTCACCACAACCAGCAACTATGTGCTGCACTGTGGGCAGACCTGGTAGCAACAGTGAATGATGTGGGCCACTGGGAGAGGAGCTGCATACAGGTGTGACACCATGCTATTGATCTCATACACCATGCATGGCAAAGGACTGCAGCTGTGGCCAGGGACCATGCTGGCACAGGGCGAGGGCCTGCTACACAACTACCACTGTCAGACACAGAGTGGTTTGTGGTACACCTGGGTTCAGCCACCAGCTCACAGAAAACCATAAGTACATAAGTCATGGAGGTCGGTGGCACAGATTCCACAGCAGAGGAGCATCCAGATAAGCCTCCAGTGGTCATTACATTAATACTGCAGCATTCATAGTGCCAGCCTCTGCATACCTGTATGCATATGTGAGGTTAATCTGCATTCGTGGGTGGGAATTTGTAATGCACACATGTGCACACATATTGTGAATGTCAGCAATTTGGGTAGTATCACAACTTGTACTGTACATGTTGATAAATGCACATATTATCCTGTACCAATGCCAAATGTCTCTTTGAGTGTGTGTGTGTGTGTGTGTGTGTGTGTGTGTGTGTGTGTGTGTGTGTGTGTGTGTGTGTGTGTGTGTGTGTGTGTGTGTGTGAGTGTATGTGTGTGTGTGCTGACAATACATCTCCCCCACAAATCCACAGGTACTTCTGGTGTGGCTGGGGAACATCAACCCTCTAGCTAGTGAGTGTGGAACTGTCATGTAATGGCTCACCTATAACCTAGGCATGTTAAGGGCTGCCAGTCTGCCATGCACATGACTATTAAGCTTATCCATATTGCAATACATGCATGTTCATTTGTGGTGGGGTTCACTGCAGTGCATAACATTGGTAATGACAGTAACATATCTGCAGGAGCTGTAACATATTAGCACATAGTTTTGTATAGGTGTAGCCAGTCTGCTATACAGGGGTGCATTACTATTGTGTAAACAGGTGCAGTGTGTTAGGTGAAGGTCCATCCCATACTCCTACTTGTCATGTTTCTCACACATGTATGGTACTAGCAACATTATCTGCATGTAGCTGTACTGCATGTTGTTCAGGGCCTGTCCAGAGTGTGTCTGTTGTGGTCTGGCTGTGTGTTATGCATGGCATCAGTCAGAAGGTGTGGTGTGTATAATGCCTTTGTGGCACCTTACCTGTGTGTGTGTGTGTGTGTGTGTGTGTGTGTGTGTGTGTGTGTGTGTGTGTGTGTGTGTGTGTGTGTGTGTGTGTGCATGTGCATGTGTGCACGTGTGCATGTGTGCTTGTGTGTGTGTGTGTGTGTGTGTGTGTGTGTGTGTGTGTGTGTGTGTGTGTACTTGTGTGTGTGTGTGTGTGAGTGTGTGTGTGTGTGTCTGTGTGTGTGTGTGTGTGTGTGTGTGTGTGTGTGTGTGTGTGTGTGTGTGTGTGTGTGGATCAGCAAATATTATAGTGCAGGTATTCATGTAGTAATGTTGTCTTCCTGTCACAGGTGACCATGGGGGTTAGAAGGTGTCCCTCTTACAATCAGATGTCAGTGTGTCATCAGACTCTGATGATAATGCTGGCCATTGTGAGGCACATGTGGGGTTGTTGGGAAGCTGAATCTGTCCCATTGGTTGACATCCTGCTTCCACCTCAATGCCTCTGCACATGCTCAGTATGCCCACACATACCTAGTTCCAGGCAGCCACAGATAATGGGCAGTCAGAGGGTGGTGGGATTGAACATGGAAATGTGGGGACTATAGCATCAGTGACTGTAGGCACTCACCATAGCCAGAAAGTTGGGGAAGCCCGACACAGGCAGACTGATAGGGGTGCTCAAAGGAGGACTGTTGGCCATCCAGCACCTATCAAAGGTGTCACAACATGTGTCACCCGATGCATGTTTTGATCTGTCATGGAGGCACAGGCACATTGTGAACGGTACACCGGATGGATGCTCAGGGTCATGGATGTCACACTACCTGGCATGCATGACACCCTCCACAACATTGGTAATGCCTTATGTCATTTCGCTGATGTAGTGGATAGACAGTGCAGTGAGACATTGTCAGTCCTTAACTGTGTAATGACTGTGCTTGAACATGTGGTGGGAGGAGGGCATCAGACATGTGGACGTAGGTCAGCAACATCATCTGAGAACCCATGTGGCCATGCACAGTCACACTCCCATAGTGGCAGTATCACCAGCACTACCAATGGGAGGGTGTTGTCCACACCATAATGTGACAGGCCATTGGTACATGGTCCTGGGTGTTCCCTTGAGGGACACAGACCCAGCAGAGACCAGTCACCATCAGGAAGTAGTACCACATCTGGCCTTGGGCATGGTGTTGCCAGTGCCACTCCTGGCAGAACCAGTTCCCATGTTCATGGCTGGAAATGGTGAACTGTACATTCTGCCATGTATGGTCCAAGGCTGTCCAACATTCCAACACACCCTTGTGTAGGGCTAGCATATGGCTTGGCTGTGTGCATCCACACACTCACACATCACTGTCATATGCAGATCACTGACAGTCACACACAGCTCCTCTCCATGGCCCAGCTGACCAGCATCCCTCCAGACATACACACATGATGCCAACTGTATGCCACAGCCTAGGCCTTTGCCAATCTCACACCATACCCTGTGCATGTGATGATACCTGTGCCACATCCCTGTTACCATATCATCGATGCAGGGACATGCTAATATGTGTCTAATGCACAGGGTGAATATAGTACAGGTAATGGCAGCTTGTAGTGTAGTAGTGTTATGGCCTGTAAGGTGCTGTCTGCTGGGAATTGTCATGCGTACACATCAAAGTGTACAAAGCTTTATGCCACAATGCTTTATTACTGTTAGTACTGCTGACTGACTGTTGTCTCACAGATCTTATTCTGTTTCCATTAGAGGTGCCTGTGTGTCTAAGTCATGGTGGGCTGCTGCAATTATGGGAGCTGAGGATGGCAGAGTGGCAACACAGAGACATTTTCATTGCCAAGGTATGGTTGTATATGTCCATATTTCTCTAGGTGTGTATGCATGGAACAGTGTGAGGGATAATGGGGGCAGACAGTGTACCTTGCATGCATGCCCCTTGACACACCATGCTACCCTTGATATGTGTCACATGGGAGTTCTGTAGGATCACAGGTTCATAGGTACAGAGGAGGTTACTACAGTACTGGCCCTAGGTCCCTTACAAGCCTATGCAGTACTCCATCCCCAACAGAAGTATCAATCAGCACCTGTTTCCCCTGCCATTGCTTGGTACACTTTGGACCCCTGGGACAGATGTTTGCTGATGAGGGTCTGCATGGTACTCTGACATTTTTGGGGAGTGCATTCCTGACACAGGACAGCCTCTGGGAGACAAATCTGTATCTCCATCTGGGTTTTCTGCTGTGTCATATGTGATTCAAGCCTGTTGTGCCAGTAATGCACACAAAGTTATATTGACATATATGGGGCAGCTATTGAAGGGCTAAGCACAATATTGCTATCTAGGCATGCCACAGCTCATCTGTGGACAACTTGTCCAATACTGACTGGGGAAGCACTGATTCAAGGCTGTCTGCATGGAACAGGTGTTGAAAGGCAACTGGTGCTGTACAATGCATATAACAACACTACTCACACTGTCAGTAGGTCTGGAACCTTATACAAATATGCAGCTGGTCTGAGTCTGCAAGTCCTCTTGTAAGAGGTATTTCTACCTGCTGTCTGTAATACTGCTGCCCACACACAGGAAGGATGCTCTCCATACAGGAAAGGTAAATGAACCACGCCCACATGATGTAGACATTTATAATAGTGGGTTGCCATGACAGTGGTAATTGGAAATACTACACAGCATTCTGCATGCAGGTAGCAAGTGGTGGACACTGATTGAGAGGCCATCACCTGATCATGTGCATCACCTACAAAATCCATGCTGCAATCTATTCAAAGCAGGTCAATCCATTTAGTGGAGCGAGACCAAGATAGAGAGAGACCGAGAGAGAGAGAGACTGAGTGAGAGAGAGAGAGAGAGAGAGAGGAGAGAGAGGGAGAGAGAGAGAGAGAGAGAGACAGAGAGAAACAGAGAGAGGGAAAAAAAGCAAATACAACAAACAAAAAAAAAAAAACACATCCATCCATCCACACAGCAAATTATCCAGAAGTGACATCATTCCCACAACAGGTATGTGATGTGAAGTATATATGCATGCAATTGAATGTAGTACTTGGTCCACAATAATGGGATAGATGATGTGGAATGATTTATATGTGCCATCAGGTATTGCTGTTGTATTGATGTCCAGCTGAACAACTGCTATGGACAATAGTGTCTGTCCCTGTGGGCAGTGGGCCATACCTTTCAACTGTGCAAATCAGTACTGACTGACAAGATGTAAGCCATCATAGTGTGTGTTATGTAATGCAAGACATGTATATTATTGTGGCCAATAGCTGGGGGTGGAAGTAATGCCGTTATGATAGACACATGTGCTCCAGAGCCCTACACTTGCAGTACAGTCATGTTAACATGTAATGTAGCATGCAGAAATGCCATAGGTGTGAAATATGCTTACATGCAATCTGTCCCTATATATACCCCCCAATGTTAGGCTATGTCCAATTGTGGCACCTGTCTGTGTTGTAGCAAGGCAGAACAGTGCAGTTGTGCAGGAATGAGAGTTATAGAGTGTGGATCTGATGTCTGAATGCACCCTATATATATATATATATATATATATATATATATATATATATATATATATATGTGTGTGTGTGTGTGTGTGTGTATGTGTGTGTATATATATATATATATGTGTGTGTGTGTGTGTGTGTATATGTCTACATATAGTCAAACGCACACACACATATGTTTATAAATACATGTCCCCTATGTTTGCATGACAGTGCTGGAATATATGTGTGAGGGAACATCACACATATCAATACACACATGTATACAGCAGTAAGTGTGTACAAAATGAACAGTTATGTCAGGTGTGAACCCCATGCTGGGAACACATTGCCCTTGTTTGTGAAGGTAGGATTGGGAATTTGGGGAAGGATAGAAGGTTTATTTGTGGAGGTGGGTTTGGTTGGAAGATAGAGAAGACAGCCTACCGGGGCAGTTTATGACACATGTGGTGGGTAAACACCCTGATGGGGAGTGTTGTCTGTGATGTGGAAGCCCCATGAGCCGCCATATGTAAACAATGGGACCAGGGCCCCCACCCATTGCCAGTCACAACATCAGCTTCACTTCCCTAAAGTTGCCTGGGCTAGAGGTTGAGCAGATGGAGCATGCAGATGCTCTGAGTGTGTAGTGAGGGCCTCAAGGTGCTGTAGCACATCTCCCAAGTCTTTGTAGAGCTCCCTATGCACCAGACCCTGAACCTGACCTCAGGTGACAGGATCATGTCTGTGTGTGCTCCCTGAGGTGGTTCTACCTGAAGGTAGTGCAGGACCAGTAGATGAGGAGGCCACAGGGTGGGTCCCACATGTGATGTGGCCTGGTAACATGGCCAGATGAGGTGGGAGAGGTGGTTCTGCTGGCAACTGTTCCCTAAACATGCTATCGTGTCACTGTTTATAGAACATATTTGGGTAGAAATAGTCCACACATTCCCGGATCATGTCCAACAGCATGCATAGATATCCCCAATAACACAAAACAACAGATGCGCAGCAATCACATAGCAAACAGACCACATGCATATATGGAACCATAGTGGCCCTTGCAATGACATGCAAGTGACATTGTCCATAGCAGACCACCAATGATAGTTTCCCCACAGGGAACATGACTTCAAACACATAGCACAAAGTGTTGTACTATACGATATATGTCCCATTGGTAGGTATCCTGTAGACATTTCTGTTGAGTTGTGTGATCAGATTGTTGTTGCAGATATAGTGGGGGTGAGTCAGAGATGTGTATTAAAAACTATGATAACCTTACTGTATGAGGTCCTCAGACCTGTTTCCACCTTTATGCCTTTCAGGCAAGATGTCCAGGGAGAGGCTTCCCATCTATACAGCGGGGGAGAATGATGTCATCATCTTACACCTGATGCAGCACTACCAGGTGTTGTTCGGCCGAACAGCCCATGAGTAGCAGGAGCGGACCACCCTTTGGAACGATCTTGTCCACAGGGTAAATGATGTCGGCTTGCATAACCACAGTTGTGAACAGGTCCGGCATCATTGCACAGACCTACAATGCCCGTCAGCCTGCTGCTGCAGTCAGGGGGGATCAGTTTGCAATTGGGGGGGGTCATGCCATTCAGCCCCCCCCCGACACATGTTGAGGAGCTCCTTGCCAGCCTCGGTGCACCTGCCCGCCTGCACACAACACCTTGCAGAGAGAATAGTGGAGGTGGGTACTACCTACACAATGGCAGAGAAGCATGCAGGTAAGGCCACAGGGCACATCAGTAGACCACTGTTGCGTATCCATCTACCTCTGTACAGTTAGATAATGCATATGTGAGATTATATATATATATATATATATATATATATATATATATATATATAGTCTGTTGCTGCATAGTAGTAATAAACAGATGTGTATAATTTGTAGGACTGTGGGCTTGTACTGTTGATGTACTGTAATGCTGCACCCACCCTGTACCAATGCCACAGCTGTGGCTAATGACATCACATCTCTCACACTCTTATGTAGGTCTCTCTGGTATACCTCCAGGGCAGCAGCCTGTAGCTGGTGAGTATGGTGTTTGTTCAGGTTTGCCAATACACCGGTCATGTTATGGCCATGGTATATTCCATGCACACATTTAACACACCTACCCATAATGCATGCCGTACATGTTCACATATTGTTGCTGTTAACTGCACTGCATCACAGTGATCACCATGATGGTGTATCTGAAGCATATGTCAGACTCCTGCATATAACTAATATCCTGTTATTGCAAAATGTGTGCACAGAGATGAACATAATGGTGGGACAAATGGCTTACATTAGGGACATGTGTGAAACATCACCCTTATACATTGCTTTAACACTGTATATACCAGTATTACAACAGCAACTGTTACAGATCTACACTACGGCATATCACAATACTGCAATCCACAACCCTTGCAACCTGCAATGTGGTCCTAAAATGAGCAATGAGTGTGTAATATGGAATCGTATGTTAGCACAGCAAATATGGGGAATACATACCTTCACAAACATTGGAAGCATATGTGTGCACACACTCCAGATAAAATATAGTAGAAGCAGTTGTTGAGGTGCTGACCGCATGTATTTGTCATGGAAATACACCTTCCAGCATGAACACATCCCAGTGTCACACCAACAAATGGTCTGCTGTCCAAGACATTTGGCCAGCAAATGTGCCCACTTACCTGCAACAGAGGCAGCCATGGCTTGCACACATCTTACATGCCATGGTGTGGATCCCATACTCAAGAGGTAGCACCCAGGAGTTGGACCTGTAGCCATACATCACCATTGCATATACCATGGGAAACAGTGCAGACAGTCATGTATGTGGTGAGGATGTATGGGACAGGAATAATGTAGGAAATAAACAGATGGCCATCCAAGACAGATGATGTCACATGTAGCAAACCGGTCATGCAGGCTGCCTAGTAACATGCCACAACACTGAGGGAGTTCAAGAAATGTCTAGCAAGTACTAGATGTGTAGTACCCATGTCAGCAATTGCCTGGACTATGCATAATGTGGCCCATGGGTTAGGGTAATTAGATGGGACAGTTGTATTACAGGAAACATCAGCCAGGCCTCTCTACAGGTAGCATATGAATAACAGAAAAGGTCTCCAAAAGGCATGTGTTGCAATGTATACTGGTGTACCAAGACCACATTGAAAACCTTCAGACAGTATCAAGCAAGATACATGTGCTGCACAACCAATACCTCATCCAACCTCAGGCCCAACATCCTCATCTGCACCATGCCGGTGCAAGTGTAGACCTGTATGTTTGCCATTCATTAGCTGGGACTAGACTGTTACACTTGGTGTTCAGTGTTTGGGACACTGCAAAGGATGTGCACATGAGTTGACCTTGCAATCATACAGAGTTGGGGGACATGTGTAGGGCAGACTGACCAAATACTGGCAAATGCAGATGGCCCATGCTAGTATACCCCTGACAGGAACAGTGACTGCTGTAGTGCACATAACAGTAGGTGCAACAAACCATCATGATAAGGGCGTGCATACATATGCACCCACGAAGTGTATGCATCTCAATTAGCATCAGCACAACTAACACATTTGTTTGACACTGCATTTGATTGTACAGGTCATATGTCACATAGGCTAATGTAATGTTAACATATGCAGTAATGTGGTCCCGTGACATATCAAGGAAGAGGGCATCATATCAATAAGGGTATGTACACTCCCCATACCTATGGTAAGGTTTGACGGTTGTCAGTGTAATTGTATTGTATTGGCCTTACATGTACCGCTGATGATGACATCTGTAAATCAGACATCAGGCATTCACAAATGACATCTGTCCACATATCATCCCAGGTATGTGTCGGACAAACACATATGGGCTGTGAGCAGCAGAACAGACATAAGTGACACAGTAATACACATTCAGCAATTGTGTGTACACCTGTAAGTTATGGTGCACAATACATGGCAGGGTGCTGAACAGGTGCACAGCAATACTGTGTACATGGGTGAAGTGTTTTTTTAGGGGAAGGGGCATCACATATTAACACAGCCCATGTATCACACACATGTATACTGTTCCTAGCATGGATTGACTATAGCTGCACTGTATACTGTTGAGTACTATATGTTGTGCATGTTGACAGATGTGCAATGGGAGGTCTGTGTGTAATATCTCCGTGCAACCTCACCTTTAAGCGTGTGTGCATGTATGGGGGGTGGGGGGTTATTGTGTCTGTAAGTGCAATCTGGTGGAGTGGAGGGGGGTTGATGTATGTAGGATGTGTGTGTGTATGTGTGCGTGTGTTTGTGTGTGTGTCCATGTATGCACATGTGTGATTGTGGGGTTGTTCATACGTCTCGACTTCCATTTGAAATCATGCAGTACATGGACATGGACTGACACATGAGACGCCAGGAATACTTGCCTGACATGTAATCTCAGGACAGCTGATAGTATAATATGGTCTGTAACATGGAACATGCATTGGGAGGGAAACTAGACAAGAGATATACTGTTATAATTGCAATCAGCAGAAAGGAGAAAGAATACCCATGTATGCAGCACTAAAGATGCATTGGGGAATTACTAGACAACACCAGTGAAAGTATCCAAATATTACTGTTGTCCACATAATAAGTTAATAGAGCAAGAGATCATGCATCTACTGAGCAATAGTTATGTATGTCACTCCAGTGCGTGACATTATTGAGTGAATGTAGTAGCACCTAACATATGGGGGTCATGTTCACAATGTCTTGACAAACCCAGGTTGAACACTGGATGACAGCAGTGAGTCCTTGTAAAACCAACTCCAATCAAGTCAAAGAAGTAGTGGAGTAACAGCAGTGGTCACTTGTCTATACAATTAGAAGAATGATACATTAATGATTGGTATTAATGAATGTAAGTTTCCAAGTGTGATGCAGGATGGGGAACTTAAGAAAATAAATGTGGGACAGTATGTAAACTCAGGAACAGGCAAGTATTATAGTGGAATGTCAGGTTTTGTGTGTGTGTGTGTGTGTGTGTGTGTGTGTGTGTGTGTGTGTGTGTGTGTGTGTGTGTGTGTGTGTGTGTGTGTGTGTGTGTGTGTGTGTGTGTGTGTGTGTGTGTGTGTGTGTGTGTGTGTGTGTGTGTGTGTCTGTGTGTGTGTACTGTTAAGCAATGATGTACAGGTCTTAAAGTGTGTTTCATGTTTTCCCCTCACAGTTGGCGAGGTTGGTCAGGGTCCCTCCTGCAGGCAATCTGATGTTGGTCTCCATACAGACACTGAACATTATGATAGTTGTGTTGAGGCACAGGTGGGGCTGTCAGAGGCCGAAACTGCGCCATCGTTTGACATCCCCCTGTTATCCACTCCATCCCCGCACACAGTCACAATGCCTATAGATACCTCATCACCATTGGCCATAGCAGAGGGACAGTTAGCGGTTGGTGGCAGTGCACAGGACAGTGTAGTATCTATGGCTGCTGTGTCTGGACACAGCAGCCATAGGCAGATGTCTATCAGGGTACCACATAGGCAGATATACAGGGGTGCTCATGGGAGGGCTGCTAGTCATCGTGCCCCTGGCAGAAGTCCCACATCTGGTAACACCAGACGCATGTTTCAGGCTGTCATGGAGGCACAGGCACATATGGAAAGGTACACCAGACACCAGACATGGTCTGAGGCTGCAGAGGGCTGCTCTTTCAGCTGTAAGTGCAACATCTGTGATCTTGCAGGTGCTCTCTGTTATTTTACAGAGGTCATGGATAGATGGTGGGACTCCTCGACTGAGGATTGTCCGTGCTAGAGCATGTGGTGGGTGTGGTGTGATGGCCACGTGGACATAGGGCAGCAATACCAACAGCTGGAGGTTGACTTGGACATGCAAGGACACCAAGCCGCTGCTGTAGAGGCAGTTCAAGCCCCAGCACTGCAGGGGGGTGCAGTCCACACCACCCCACAACAGACCAAGTGTACATGGCCTTGGCCAGTCGCAGGAGGTACCTGGTTCCAGCAGACATATTTCATCATCAGGGGAGAGTACCAGATCAAGGCTTGTACTTGGATGTGCCCATGAAACCCCTGACAGGCACATTTCCCATGTCCATGGCTGGAGGAGGTGAACTGCACACCCTGCCAGGTATGGTCTGCAGCTGTCCAGCAAATGCCTATATAGGGCAGCCACATGGCAGAACTGTGTGCATACATACTCACACACAATACAAACACACCTAGGGAAACCCCATACCTACACACACCACATCACCATAGCCATATCAGTAATTAAAACCTCTCACTCACATACATGGTGTCAAATGTATGGCCCAGCCTAGGTCTCTGGCAAACAAACACATGCTGTACATATGATGATACCTGTGCCACATCCCTGTCACCCATAACATTGATGCAGGGACAGGCTAATATGGTTCTGATGCACACGGTGACTGTACTACAGTGTACCAATGTACTGCTGTGTAACATGTCAGCAGTAACGTTAACTGCTTACATGTCAGGAAGTGTAGCTGTTCAGCCATGATGCATTATAGCTGTTATTAATACTGAGTGACTGTAGTCTCCATAATGTTATCCATTTGTGTTGTAGGTGTCCATGTGTCAGTAGGAGGATGGTCTGCTGTCATATCTCACAAAGGGTATGGTACTGTGGTGACATCTTGGCTGTGCCATATCCTGGGTACTGGTGAACACATGTCACAGGCCTGTATAACAGTTACTGCCTGTGCCACATGGCCGATAGTTCTGGGGCTGGTGTATACAGGTGAGGGCATGGTGGCTGCTATTAGCAGCCATTCTACAGTGGACAATGGTAGTTGTACTGGGTGGTACATACCACATGTTTGTGTATAACACACACAGAGGCTTTGGTGTTGATGCACCACACAGAGAATACTGTACACATGGATGTATGCACCTGTGCAAAGAACCCATTGTAGCCTATCTAATTCCACCAAGCCAGACTACTCAGAAAACACATTGTGGAATAAGCTGTCCGTTTAATGTCATTGACGATGGTACTGGCAGGGTATATGTCCAATGCCCCAATGTAGTGCAATCCTCAACATGGTAAACATATGTGTGCTGGTGTGGGTGACACACCTCTACCCTTTGGAGGGTGAGAGGTGCTGCAGAACCACAGATAGCGTGAGAGACGAATACCTAACCTGTTAACATGAACTGTACAGTATTACAGCCAGCTACATGGGGATACACTCAACAGTAACTGCAATGATGTTGACTGTGTCCACAACAGCCACACCCAGCTATATATACCAACCCCAGTATTCCTGCACACCTATACAGTGGGGAAGAGGTCATTTACACATCTAACAGTAGTTGTGATGAAATGTATGTCTACATGATGATACCTGTGACATGTTAGCATATGCCACGCAGTTCTTGGACAGATGACCCCCTGGGACATGTATATTCTGCAACCTGAAGTGGATCCCTCCACATACACACACACACTCCTACTTGGCAACACTGGGACTAGACCCCTACCTAGGTATGTAGTGTTATTGATGTGTGTGGCTTTAATTGCACACACCACATAGCTTTTAGGATGAGGTGTGTTCCAGGTTACATTTTACATTCAGAACATCCCCAGGCATGTTAAGTATGGTAATGGGGGATGTAATGGTTGTATATGGGCAATACATAGTATGACATACCATCATATACACATTGACAAACACATAACAGTCAGACACACATCTGAGAGACCTGGGCCTATCAGTGCTAACTACCTTCTCAGTGTGTCCATTGTGTTACAGGTAGGTTGCACACAGCACATGCATAACTGGACTGGATAGTGTTATCAGCTACCTGTATGGTTGATGGTGACAGTGGTCACCATACAGTGGTACGTGGGATATGTACCGGGAGTAGCATGGTGTAATGACAGTATACCCAGCACCCATACCCCACTGGGGATATTGTATGCACTGGAACCCATGATGACACTCTGACATACCCACTATCAAACATTGACCAGGACTGCAATACAACCCCTTGTCCATCTTAAGAGTACTACTACAGTGATATGCATCTAGTGTACATGCCACAGGCATAGTATGGTGATGCATTGTTATGCCTCTCCTACGGGCAGCAACATCACTATCCCTAATGCTGTGTGGCAATGGGTATTGTAATAGGTGTATGTGGCCTAAGAATGCTGTGCCCTACATATATACACACATGCACACATACACTTGCCAGAAGTCAGTGGGTATCCCATGCCTATCAACCCATTTGTACAACAGTGTTGTGCTGGTACTGCAAGGCCCAGGTAGCCCTTAGGGAGAGAAGTGTAACAAGGTACATGTAATGTTCCGTACAGAAGCAGCCACATCTAACTATGGCAATGGGTGGTGCGGTGGGTATGAAGGGCCTCAGGGTATTCCCAACTACATGTCTACAAAGACAGAGACAGTGATATTCTCAGTAATAGACATACACATTAACATTTGGCAGTATTGGGGTGCATTGGTGCAGGTGTTCATAGGTCTGTACTGGGCTGTTGTCCAGTGAAAGATGGGAAGTGTAGGGGATATGTTCAGTGATATCCTGCCACCTGCCAAGTGCCAGCAGGCCATCTATCAACAGACACCACTGTCGTGACCCTCAGTGTGAGAGTGACATGCATGAGCCAATCATCTGGGTGCCTCCTACTAAGGGCCGGTGAGGTGCTCCAGTTGGCATGTATGCAACATGTATTGCATAACATGGTTATTGTCTGTCTTGGAGACCTGTAACCAAGCATGTTCTGTTGACTGAGGTAGTGTAGTTGAGGTATCCATGGCATGTGGAACATACAGGGTGTTGAGTCCTATCTGTGGCATTTATAACACAGTTGGGCAGACATGTCAGTGTCAGTAAAGCATAGATTGCCTGTACTTATCCAAGATGGATACCTGACATCTGCACATCTGTACAGGGACTGACAGACATCAGCTCACCAACTAGCTATGCATTAGGTTGAATGTGTTGACAGATAGACATCTGACACTGATAGGTATGCCATTACTACATGATGGCAGCCCTCACTTTCCACATATTAGATCACTATTGAGTAGGAAATATTTAATGAGATACAGCTCACACACCAGGAACACAACAGTGAGGACTCAAGAGTCCTTGCATGCAGGAGTGTTTGTTTCCAGTACTACAGTTAGCAATCTACTCTTACTTGGGAAAGCACTGTCAACAGTAGTAATGTAATGATATACTACATGCCAGTGTGACTGCATATAACCTGGGATACTACCCTTGTATGTAACGCAATCACATGGATAAGAGTGTTGTACAAGCATATATGCTCAAGTGTCCCAGACAGGAGACTCACACCCCTTGCTACTGTAATGACAGCACATAGATGCATGTTATATACATGGCATTACATACACTTATTACAGATGTCATTACCCTGCTATTTTATCAGACTGGAATGTGAGCACTGGTTACCAGGGCTGAGCCATGCTTAGCTGATGTCAGCCTTGCTGCAATATAAGATCTAAGCACATTTGCGCACTGGTAAGTGAAGCCTACAAGGTGTAAGTGCCAGTACATTTAACCGTACCTTAGCACCACTTAGCTTTGCGCAAACCCATGCAAATTCACTTAAAGCTGCTCAAGACTGCCTTAACTACTCTGTATCCAGCAGCCCTTGTTCTACCCAGCAACAAAATAAACAGCACTTGCAAGTCTTGAACCCAGGACCCTGTATACTACAGTCACAACAGTAAACCAGTACGCCATGACAGCTGTAAAGATAGTTTTTGTTTTTCCAATATATCTGTCAGTACACATATTGAATAGTATTGAACAATTGCTGTGACTTCTACAGTTGTGAAGTACTTGTTAGTGATGTTACTGTTGCATCACATATGTTGTTATATCTAAATATACACACATCAGATACATACGATGTGATACATCTGGGAAGGTACACATAACAGTAATGTTTACACACGACAAGGATATGGATATATACATATACATATGTAGATATATGTGTACATGTACATACACCTATATATTCATATAGAGGTATTTATATACATCTGTATAGTGCATCATATATATTGCATATATATAGATCTCTCTCTCTCTCTCTCTCTCTCTCTATATATATATATATATATATATATATATATATTTATGTTGATATATATGTAGATATCTATAACTATATAGGTTCATAGGTTCATAGGTTGGTACTAGGCTATAGGCCCTAGGGCCTATGCATGCCTAGCCAAAACAATTCCCTGGATATTTCTTCCCACAATATTTACTTCTCTGGACCCCTGTCTAGCAGGGTGACTGACATGATCCTCGGGGTGAACTTCCTATCTCCCATCCACTCATCAAGGTTACTTTTGAAGAGGGCCAAGGAGGTGCTCTGCTTGACATGTATGGGCAATCTATTCCAGAGTATGGGGAGTCTCTGGGTCAGGAACCTATCAGTCCAGCATGTTTTGCTCATTGTGAAGACAAGGTTTAGATCCCTGAAGCATGTGGCTTTGAGGGATTGGGATTTCTTTAAGTGGAGCATGTCCAACAGCTCAGGGTTTGACATGGCCTTGTATGTTAAGCAGAGATCACCTCTGAGTAGACTATATGCCACAGAGTATAGCTGGAGTTTTTTTAGACGGTCAGCAAATGGCATCTGCTTTAGGCCTGTGATTCTTTTAGTGAGGTATTTCTGTGGCCATTTCAGCTGTTGCAAATGTCTTGTGAGGTACATACCAAACAGGGCATTATACTCTATAATGGGTCTAATGAGGGATGAGTACAGTGGGACAATGACCTTCTTTTTTCTGGATGAAAAGCCCTTAGTGATGAGGTGTACCACATAGAAGGATTTCTTGACTGTTGTGGCGATGTGGTTATCAAAAGTGAGACTACTGTCCACCTGTGTCCCTAAGTCTCTCATCACACTTTCAATGTTTAGTGTCCTGCCACCTATGTGGTAATTCATGGGTACATGTTTTTTTCCAAAGGGGACAACTATACATTTCTTGGCATTAAGCTTGAGCCCATGGCTCTGGTATCAGGCATCTGTTTCTGTAAGGCCCTTTTGTAGAATATCCACATCATTTGGGGATTCAATAATGGCTCCCAGTTTGCAGTCATCTGCGAACTTTGTTATCCAGCATCCCTTAGTGTTGGCCTATACTTCAGAGAAGCAGATGGCAAACAAGAGTGGCTCCAGGAGTGAACCCTGAGGTACTCCACTTGTCACTTGTCTGGAGCTGGATTTGGAGTCGGCTACTTTTGCAGTCTGGATTCTGTCAGTAAGCCAGTTGGCAACCCATCAAGTGACATAGGGATTTATACCCAGCATAGCAAGTTTATCTATGATTCCAGAGTGGGGGGTGGTGTCAAAGGCCTTGGCAAGGTCCAGATAGGCTGTATGGACCGCCTTACCCTCATCCACAACTCTGGAGACTGATTCGAAGAAGTCAGTCAGATTCAGGAGACAGGATCGGCCCTTCACAAACCCAAACTGGGTGGGGTCCAGTATTTCAAGGTCGCCAATGTCTTTGTTTATAAGTTCCACAATAATGCGTGCCATGCCCTTGCAGATCAGGCTTGTCAGACTGATGGGATGGTAGTTCCCGGGATCCAAGGCAGATCCTCCCTTGTGGAGCGGAATAACTGTAGCTGTGCACCACTCAGTGGGCACGAAGCCTGAGGTGAGGCTATGATTAAACATGACACTTAAATGAGGTGCCAGCTCATTTTGTAGTTCATGTAGTACACAGCCTGGGATGTCATCTGGTCCCATGGATGCTGTATTCTTAGCTTTGGAGAGTGCTGTTTCTACCTGTGTGATGTGATTATTGGAATTTGGCAATCTTTTGGTATTGAGATGGGCCCTTTAGGGGGTGAGAGGAGGGTGAATTTGGCACTAAATCGATCTGCCAGGATATTGGCAATATACTTGGGATCAGTATATTTAATGCCATTCTGTTGTAGCTCAGAGCAGATCTGAGCATTGCTATTTAGATTCTTGACATAACTATAGAATGCCTTGTGGTTGTCTTTGGAATCTTTGGCAATTTTATTTTCGTAACTAGCTTTTGAGGATTTTATAAGGGATCTCATGTTCCTACTGAGGCTGGTGAGGGAGTTTTTTGCAGTCTGGTATTTTCCTCTTTTCTGCAACAGTTTCTTCCTTCTGTTGTACAGTTTGTTTATGGCAGAGGACCACCAGATTGGCTTCCTTTTTTTGGAGAAGAGCATCTTGGCTCTATTTGGGATGGCACAATTCATGCACAAGTGGATGTGCTTGTGCAGAGCCTTAGTGTAGGATTCTGCAGTCGAACTTCCAGATCCCGTCTGCGTGGGTGGTGTGAAGTTTGTCACTTCTGACTTCAGTAGCATGAAGTTGGCTTTGGAGAAGTTTTTTAAGGAGGTTTCCTTACTGGGGGGTGGGGGTGGGATGTCAATGTCAAGGGTGGTTTGCTTATGTTCAGACCTGACCAATGAGGGGGTGACCACTGGTGTGGAGCATCTATCTCCCATGTTGGTAATAACCAGGTCTAGGATATTGGTGCCCCTGGTGGGACAATGGATTAGTTGATCCAGGGTGGTGTAATTTATGAATTCCAAGAACCATTGAGAAAAGAAGTTGATACCCGAGTAGTTTTCCCAATTAATGGCAGGGTAGTTGAAATCACCCAGTATTAGAGTGTTTGGTTTTGTCTTAATATTTTATAGTATGTTTAGAAAGGTGTAGTGAGAATCTTGGGGCATGGTGGGGGATCTGTAGCAAGCTACAATTTGGATTGTATTCTTACCTAGTGTTAGTTGCACCTGGAGAATTTCAGATGCATTGTGTTGGGCAACTAGCCTGAATGTGTGAATATCCTTGGTGATTATGGACACTCCTCCACCTTTAGTGTTCCGGTCTTGGTTTTGTGGCCAAAAAGTGTGGTAAGAATTTTAGCCTGGTATTGCAGGGGTGCTCTCTGGAGCCTTGAACAAGGTCTCAGTTACTGCACAGATATCGATGTTCTCCATTTTTAGGAGTGCCTCAAGAGAGTGCATTTTGAGGTTTAGACTTCTAGCATTGAGTAGCATTACCTTCAGATTTTGCATGCTTGTATCTGTTACGGTGGTGGTTTTATCCGTTGAACCTTGCCTAAAAAAAGGACTACAGGGGTGGCAAGAGCTTTAGCCAGTAACCTGAATCCCAGGGGTGACAGGTGCAGACCATCTCTGGCAAAGCATAGTGGTTTGCCGGTCATGTTTTCCCAGGTAGACAAATACTGGATCCCCTTGGAATGACACCAGAAGCTTAGCCAATTGTTGAAGTCAATAATTTTGTAATTATACTGTGGTATCATTCTGGGCGAAGGCAGGATGCTACTCAGGGGTAGGGTCATACCTGCCTGGGTCACATGATCCAAGAGCTCTTCCATTTCTCTTTTTATGTATTCCAGGGAGGTATGTCTCAAGTCATTCACTCCAGCATGGACAAAGACAGAGTCGCATTTGTACTTGTTGTGGAGTGACTCGAGTGCATGCGTTATGTGGCAGATCCTGGCACCTGACAGGCAGCTGACTGTAATTTTCTACTTGTTCAGCCTGTTGAGTGGGACATCAGTGTGCCTGACTATAGAGTCACCTATGACTAAATATATGTACATATCTGTATTTGTGTAGATATATATATGTATGTATATATATATATATATATATATATATATATATATATATATATATATATATATATACCTGTGTGCATGTATATTATATATATATATATATATATATATATATATATATATATATATATATATATATGGTTTACTATCACATTGTTGATCCCGTTTTGTGCGGACGCATTGCGAGCAACGCGGAACTGCGAATGTCACAACACCGACGCCCAGATGTGCGAACGGCAAAACCTCGCCCCCGTCCGACCCATGGTAGCATGGGTGTGGAGGTGTTGCGCGGCCGGTCGGTGTTTCGCGGTTTCGGTTCGCTATCGAAATGGTTTCGGTGTTTCGGTTCGCGCAAACGCATCAATGGGGTCGCCGTTCGCATGGAGTGCATTCGCACATTTAATAGTAAACCTATATATATATGTGTGTGTGTGTGTGTACATATATATATATATATATATATATATATATATATATATATATATCCATATATGTATTAGATATGTATATGTGTATATATCTATATAGATATATGTATATATATATATATATATATATATATATATATATATATATATATATGTTTACCATATGTCCAGAACATGGAGTGGAGTCATATCTCAGCATCAATAGTCTCAACCTCTTAGTGCAAGGGTATGTCATGTATGTATTTCAGGTATATATGTTGACTGTTGCTGCTGTAACAGGGGTTGTGCTAACAGAAATGTTGTGTGTAGGAGGTCACATCTGCTATTGACATGTACGCCATAAGTTACTGATGGACATGTGCAAGACATGTGGACTAAGTCTGACAATGTGGATGCTAACAGCCATGTAAATGGGTATATCATGTAAATACTAGACTACTTATGTCCACACAGTTTATGCATTCACACACTCCTATCTGTCCTGACACATAATAACTGGTGGTGCAGAGGTCACATGGCCACATACTACCCATTACTTAGTGACATACATCTGTACAACATCCCACTGCTTTATCAGACATAGATGACAGTTATGGTGGCCCGGAAGCACTACATCTGACAAATATCTGGACATAACATTACAGTGGGTAATTACACTAAGCTGCTAGGCATGTAACAAAGCACTGTGCAAACTACAGGCAGACTGCCACAACACTGGCCTACATTTCTTATGGGGGAATACACATGTACCTGCAAATATAACAGGCTCTACATGCATGTCCCAGCACAGAGTAACAGACACCTTTGTGAATGTGCATACCCACAACCGATGTGAACACAGCCACAGCGACATATGGTAAGTGAGCTTAAATTACAGTATATGGACTGTCTGATCAACACCATCCTCACATGTGCCACTCACACACTGACCCTACATATACTAGGGCATGTCACAGTTTGGTCCGATGCCTGTCTGTGGTATGGGACATGTGTGCGTTTGGCCCTACAAACATGTAAGCCGATAGGGTACCATACACTGTAGCAGCATGTAACATCAGATAGAACAGGACCAAGAAAAATGATATTCACCACAGTCTGTACACAGGCCAAGGTACATATTCACAATATACATACTGTCAACAGTCACCATAAGTACACAGACCTCACTACTGTGCACACAACTACAGAATGCCCAGGTTATGTCCTCAAATATAACCCCTACTATACATAACATGTCTAGCAGCCTGATATCTCAGTGGCTTGTTATCAGGTATGATGTCAATAAATAATGGTGTACAGAATATATGCACCTCTTACTGCATGCCATATTTACAAAGGTTGACAGACTTGTCACTGGAGGTACAAACACAGGGCCATTATTGACATGTTGCTATGATAACCTCATACATTTACTGTTGTAACAGGTTTTATTGTGACATATGTCTTATGAGGGCTATGAAGTCAGTTACTCTCATGGCTGTCACCATGTACTGACTGAAATTTTCAGACTATGCTTCTGCAGTTCTAAGATAGGTAATCTGTGAGTAACACAAGACACATAAGACTCCAAACACTAGTCAGTCTGCAGACAACCCTACGGGTGGGAGTTTCCTCAAACACATAACACTGTCATGACAGGTATTATATCATGTAGATCATCCATATCCACACAAACCCTGTTAAACCAGCATTACTCCAAATGCAGAAGAGCAATGCTTACATTCTGTAGTCATGTCTGGAACATCCCTCTCCTGTTTATTGGCCTGTCTCCACAGTGTATGTTGTTAAAGGTATATCCCACTACCAATTGTGATGCTGTTTGCCAAACACCGACATGAAGTCCTGCTCACAGTGAATGAAAAGGACCAACTCCCACATGATGTTCCTAGTTATAGGAGTGTGTTTCCACACAATTGGCTATGGGAATGTTACCACAGCTGTTCCACATGCAATCAGCTAGTGGGGGACTGCAATTAATGCAGAGGCCATCAGCTGAGCATGAGCATCACTTACAAAACACAAGCTGCTACCTAAGCAAAGCAGATGTACTTCTCCACATCCACCAGAGAGGGAGTGAGAGAGACAGACAGAGACAAAGTAAGACAGGGAGGGGGTGGAAGAGTAAAACCTAAGCATGTTTATGTCACAAACTTACCAGTGTTTGTTTTCTTTTGGCTTTTCCCAGTTAGGGGTCACCACAGTGGATCTCTGGTCCACTAATGATTGGCAGCCAATTTTTATGATGCCAAGGTGCCAGCCCGACACTCAACCTTCAATAAAGGCATGTCCATTCACGCATGTCTTTCGAACGCCACTCAACCGCGGGAAGGACATGCAGGTTTCAAACCCCTGCCTATGTATTGCTATTACATGTCTATGCAGTTCTTGCATGCACCCCAGAGCTTACTTGTTGGGGAGCTATACAAAGGTATATTTGATGGTGAGTGACATCAGCAACAGTGATAAAGGAAGGATAAGTTAGGTGTAGTACATGTGCCTGTCCACAAGAACAAGTGTCAAGGTTGACACAGCCACATTCTCTCAGGGACTCACACACATTATCACAGTTGGCAGGGTCAGGATTTGACTTCCTACCTAGCTAGTTTGCACAATACAGTAATACACAGATATCACATGCACCACATGGATTATCAGGATGATATATGGGCAAAGAGTATGTCAAGGTGTCTGACATCAGAAGGCATGCTTCAGTAGGCCAATGGGAGGTATAGCTAGTGTGAATGGTGTCCAAATCATTATACTCCACACACAGACACATGTTTGACAACATGCATGGGTGCATTGCTTCACAGGTGTGTAGTGGTTGACTGTGCCAGAAGACTGTACAATGCTAGTTAAAGGGTATACCTTGGCATCAGGTCACATGACAATGATCTGCAGTGTGGCACAGGGGTGTAGTGTCTGGATTGGCCCACACAGGTGGGTATTGTATTCACCATCCAGCCATCTGGGTTACTATTGTAAGTGGCCAGTGCTGTGCAATGCTTGCCATGTATGTGTTCTATATTCCATAACATGGATGGTGTCTGGGATGTGCATACATCGCACAAGCATGTCCTGTGACATGTGGAAGTGTATCTGGGGTGTCTGTGACATGTGTAGACAGATTGTTATCATCAGATGTGCCATTCCTGACCTCATGTGGTGAGAACTGGCAATGGACACCAGGTTTACCCTGCACCTACATTGACAGCATGATACAGGTATTCACTGGTGTCAGTGGCATCTGTTCATACAGGGCATGTGTATAAGGCATGGCATGTCCTTTGTGGGTTACATTAGCTGGTACTACAGTTGTTGTAGCTGTCCAGTGGGGAACATAGTGATGGAGCACTGTATACAATGATTTGCCTATTGTAGGGATGGGACAGTGTGTCATGTCCTCTGTAGTCCACTGCAATCACACCATAGTTACTATCTGTGGGCAATATGGAGTGAACTACCAACACAGTGGTTGTTGCCTAGCAAAGTGTGGCTGTGTATGAGACATGGGTGGAGAGCATTCTTTGGGTAATACAAGGGTTGCCTATATTGTTCCCCAAGCCCTGATGTCACACGTAGGGGTATGGATTGCCTACCCTAGCATCTCTACTGTTTGACATCTGTTATCCTTGTAAGGTGGACATTGTGACATAAAATAGGCCCACCATATAAGAAATTTGCAAAACCTGCTCCACAATGAGTCCTGTTATTACGCACTCATAGCCGCCTACACCCAGGATACATATGACAGACAAATACACACACCAAATCTCACACTTGCCATGTATGGGATTAGAACTCCTACCTAACTAGTACATCACACTACAGTGTTAAAAATGAAAAGGCAGGACTGGCTACAAGACGACTTTACTTCAAAACCACGAGTAAACACAAAATAAGTGAACGTTTCAATAAAAAATACAAATCCAATCAAAAAGTCAATTCAGTGTCAGTTAACCTTTGAATCAACTGCGTCAAGTTTCCAAGTACATATTCTGTTGCTGTTTCAGTCTCCGTCTCAGCCATATCCAATCGAAAAACTAAGACAATAAGAGTCCCCACAAAACAAACAACCAAAACTCAAAAGGCAGGACTGGCTACAAGGCGACTTTACTTCAAAAACATGAGTAAACAGAAAATAAGTGAATGTTTCAATAAAAAATACAAATCCAATTGAAAAGTCAATTCAGTGTCAGTTAACTTTTGAATCAACTGCATCAAGTTTCCAAGTACATTTTCTGTTGCTGTTTCAGTCTCCGTCTCAGCCATATCCAATCGAAAAACTAATTGACTAACTGAATTGACTTTTCAATTGGATTTGTATTCTTTATTGAAACATTCACTTATTTTGTGTTTACTCATGTTTTTGAAGTAAAGTCGTCTTGTAGCCAGTCCTGCCTTTTGAGTTTTGGTTGTTTGTTTCGTGGTGACTCTTATTGTCTTAGTTTTTTGATTGGATATGGCTGAGACGGAGACTGAAACAGCAAGGGAAAACGTACTTGGAAACTTGACGCAGTTGATTCAAAAGTTAACTGACACTGAATTGACTTTTCAATTGGATTTGTATTTTTTATTGAAACATTCACTTATTTTGTGTTTACTTGTGTTTTTGAAGTAAAGTCGTCTTGTAGCCAGTCCTGCCTTTTGAGTTTTGGTTGCTTGTTTCGTGGTGACTCTTATTGTCTTAGTTTTTCGATTGGATATGGCTGAGATGGAGACTGAAACAGCAACGGAAAATGTACTTGGAAACTTGACGCAGTTGATTCAAAAGTTAACTGACACTGAATTTACTTTTTGATTGGACTTGTATTTTTTATTGAAACATTCACTTATTTTGTGTTTACTCGTGTTTTTGAAGTAAAGTCGTCTTGTAACCAGTCCTGCCTTTTGAGTTTTGGTTGTTTGTTTCGTGGTGACTCTTATTGTCTTAGTTTTTTGATTGGATATGGCTGAGACGGAGACTGAAACTGCAACAGAAAATGTACTTGGAAACTTGACTCAGTTGATTCAAAAGTTAACTGACACTGAATTGACTTTTCGATTGGATTTGTATTTTTTATTGAAACGTTCACTTATTTTGTGTTTACTCGTGTTTTTGAAGTAAAGTCGTCTTGTAGCCAGTCCTGCCTTTTGAGTTTTAGTTGTTTGTTTCGTGGTGACTCTTATTGTCTACACTACAGTATTGCACAGTTATAGCACGTGCCACGGAGATTACTGAGCTACTTTTTTCCCAAAGGTGTATTTCAAAGTGAATGACATCAACAGGCTTGCCAAAGTAGGACAATGGAGGTTGTAGTGACTGTGAATGGCCTCAAAAGCATTGATCCCTACACAGACAAACACACAAAGTTTTACAGTTGCCATGTCTGGGATCAGAACTGTTACCTAACTCGTACATCACACTACAGCATTATGCACTTATAACATGTTCCACAGAGATTTTTGGGTTAATCCTTCTCCAAAGGTGTATTTCAAAGTGAATGACATCAGCAGCCTTGCCAAGATTGGGCAATGGAAAGTGTAGGTCATAGGTTCATAGGTTGGTACTAGGTTATTGGCCCTAGGCCCTATACGTGCCTAGCCATGACAATTCCCTGGCTATGTCTTCCCACAATATTTACTTCCCTGGACCCCTGTCTAGCAGAGCAACTGACATGATTCCCGGGGTCAGTTTCCTATCTCCCATACAACTGTCCAGGTTCCTTTTGCAGAGGGCCAAAGAGGCACTCTGCTTGACATCTATGGGCAGTATATTCCAGAGTCTGTGGAGTCTCTGGATCAGGAACACATCCCTCCAGCATGTATTATTCATTGTGATGACAAGGTTTGGATCCCTGGAGCATGTGGCTGTGTGGGTTTATTTTTTTAAGTGTAGCATGTCCAACAGCTCTGGGTTTGACATGGCATTGTATGTTAAGCAGAGATCACCTCTGAGTACACGATATGTGACAGAGTACAGCTGGATGATTTTCAGATGGTCAGCATAGGGCATCTGGTTTAGGCCTGTGATTCTTTTAGTGAGGTATGTTTGCAGCCTTTCTAGTTGTTGCAGATGTCTTGTGAGGTATATACCTAACGGGCCATTGTAGTCTGTACTGGGTCAACTGAAGATAACTACAGTAGGACAATGGCCTCCTTTTTCCAGGATGTAACGCCCTTAGTGATGAGGTGTGCCACATAGGTGGATTTCCTGACTGTTGTGACAATGTGGTTATCAAAGGTGAGACCACTGTCCACCTGTGTCCCTAAGTCTCTTATCACACTTTAGATGTTTAGTGTACTGCCACCTATGTGGTACTTCACATGTATATGTCCCTTCCCAAAGGGGATAACTATACATTTCATGGCATTGATCTTGAGGCCATGGCTCAGGCATCAATCATCTTTTTCTGTAAGGCACTTCTGTATAATATCCACATTATGTGCAGATTCAATATTGGCTCCCAGTGTGTAGTCATCTGTGACTTTTGTTTGCCAGAGTCACTTAGTGTCGGCCTGTATTTCAGAGCAGTAGATGCCAAATAAGGGTGGTCTCAGGACTGAACCTTGAGGTACTGCAACTGTCACTTGTCTGGGGCCGGAGTTGGTGTCACCTACATGTACAGTGTGGGTTCTGTCAGTACAGCAGTTGGTAGCCCATCAGGTGACATAGGGATTAATAGCCAGCTTGGTACATTTATCTATGATTCCAGACTGGGAGATGGTGTCAAAGGCTTTGGCAAGGTCCAGATAGGCTGTGTGAACCACCTTACCCTCATCCACAGCTCTGGAGACTGATTCAAAGTTGTCAGTCAGGTTCAGATGACATGATCGGCCCTTCACAAACCCAACCTAGTTGGGGTCCAGTGTTTACAGGTTGCCAATGTCTTTGTTTTTATTTCCACGATAATACATTCCATGGCTTTGAAGATCAGGCACGTCATACTTCTGGGGCTGTAGTTCCCAGGATCCAAGGTGGATCCCCCCTTGTGGACTGGAATAACTGTAGCTGTGCACCACACAGTGGGCATGAAGCCTGAGGTGTGGCTATGATTGGACATGGTACGTAGGTGAGGTGCCAGTTCATTTTTGTAGTTCATGTAGTACACATCCTGGGATGTTGACTGGTCCCATATGCTGTTGTCTTCGCTCTGGCGAGTGTGTTTTTTACCTGTGTGGCCATTATTACCAGAATCTGGCAATCTTTCAGTGTTGAGATGGGCCCTTTCTGGGGTGGGAGGGGGGTGCAGTTGGCACTGAATTGATATGCCAAGATATTGGCAATATCCTTGGGAGCAGTATATTTAATACCATCCTGTTGTAGCTCAGAGCAGATCTGCACATTACCATTTATTTTCCTGACATAGCTATGGAACGGCTTGCAGTTGCCTTTGGCATCTTTGGCTATATTATTTTCGTAACTAGATTTGGTGGATGTTATGAGGGATCTCAGCTTCTTATTGTAGCTGGTAAGGGAGTATTTTGCATCTTGGAAATTCCCTCATTTCTGCAACAGTTTCTTCCTTTTGTTGTATGGCAGGGGGCCACCACATTGGCTTCCTTTTCTTGGTGGGGAGCGTCTTGGTTCAATATTGGATGGCATGATTCATGCACGAGTGGATGTGCTCGTACAGTGCCTTCATGTAGGATTCAACAGTCATCCTTTCAGTTCCCATCTGCATGGGTGCCATGACATTAGTCACATATGACATATGTAGTATGACGTGGCTTTGGAGATGTGTTACAGAGGTTTCCTTAATGGGATGTGGGGGAGGGATGTGGATGTTAAGGGTGATTAGCTTATGGACAGACCTGACCCACCGATGGGGTGACCATAAATGTGGAGCATTGATTTGCCATGTTGGTAATGACCAGGTCTAGGATATTTGAGCCCCTGGTGGGACTATGAGTTACTTGCTCCAGGACATTGGGAATTATGACTTCCAAGAATTGTCGAGCACACATGTTGGTACACAAGTAGTTTTCCCAGTTAATGGCAGGGTAGTGTAAGGTGTAGTGGGAATCTAAAGGCATGGGTGGGGACCTGTAGCAAGCTATACAATTTGGATTGCAGTCTTACCTAGTATTAGTTGCACCGGGGATATTTCAGACGTATAATGTTGGGTAAGTATCCTGGTGGTGTGAGTATCCTTGGTGAATATGGACACTCCTTTTTGGTTTGGTGGCTGACAGGTATTGCAGGTGTGCTCTCTAGAGCCTTGAATCAAGTATTTGTTGCTGCATAGATACCAATGTTCTCTTCCTTTTTTAGGAGTACCTAGTGACTTTGTGACTGTGAATGGCCACATAAACATTGATCCCTACACACACACACACACACACACACAACCAAACACACACAGAGTTTCATAGTTGCCCTGTCTGGTATAAGAACTCTAACTTGATTAATACATTACACTACTATAGGACACACCATGGAGCTTACTGGGTGGCTTTTTCCACAAAGGTGTATTTCAAAGTGAATGACATCAGCAGCCCTGCCAAAGTAGGGCAATGGATATTGTAGAGAGTGTGAATGGCCTCAAAAGCATTGATCCCTACACAAACAAACACAAAGTTCTACAGTGGCTGTGTCTGGAAATAGAACTCCTACATACCTAGTACTTCACACTACAGCATTACACAGTTATGGGACATGCCATGGAGCTTACTGGGCTACTCCTTCCCCAAAGGTGTATTTCAAAGTGAATGACATCAGCAGCCCTGCCAAAGTAGGGCAATGGGAATTATAGTGAGTGTGAACGGCCTCAAAAGCATTGATCCCTACACAGACAAACACAAAGTTCTACAATTACCATGTCTGGGAATAGAGCTCCTACCTAGCTAGTACATTAAACTACAGCATTATGCAGTTATAAGACGCACCATGGAGCTTACTGGGCTACTCTTTCCACAAAGGTGTATTTCAAAGTGTATGACATCAGCATCCCTGCCAAATTAGGGCAAAGGAAATTGTAGTGAGTGTGAATGGCCTCAAAAGCATTGATTCTTACACAGACAAACACACACAAAGTTCTACAATTGCCATATCTGGGAATGGAACACCTACTTAACTAGTACATTATACTACAGCATTATGCAGTTATAGGACATGCCACAGAGCTTACTGGGTGGCTTTTTCCACAAAGGTGTAGTTCAAAGTGAATGACATTAGCAGCCCTGCCAATGTAGGGCAATGGAAATTGTAGTGAGTGTGAATGGCCTCAAAAGCATTGATATCTACACAGACAAACACATCATTCTACGGTGGCCGTGTCTGGGAATAGAACTCCTACCTAACTAGTACATCCCACTACAGCATCACACAGTTAGAGGACGTGCCACAGAGCTTATGGGACTACTCCTTCCACAAAGGTGTATTTCAAAGTGAATGACATCAGCAGCCTTGCCAAAGTAGGGCAATGGAAATTGTAGTGAGTGTGAATGGCCTCAAAAGCACTGATCCCTACACAGACACACCCACACACAAAGTTCTACAGTTGCTATGTCTGGGAATAGAAATCCTACCTAACTAGTACATCACACTACAGCATCACACAGTTAGAGGAAGTGCCACAGAGCTTACGGGACTACTCCTTCCACAAAGGTGTATTTCAAAGTGAATGACATCAGCAGCCCTGCCAAAGTAGGGCAATGGAAATTGTAGTGAGTGTGAATGGCCTCAAAAGCTCTGATCCCTACACAGACAGACCACACACAAAGTTCTACTGTTGCCATGTCTGGGAATAGAACTTCTACCTAACTAGTACATCACACTACAGTATTACAGTTATATGATGTGCCATGGAGCTTACTGGGCTATTCCTTCCCCAAAGGTGTATTTCAAAGTGAATGACATCAACAGCCCTGCAAAAGTAGGACATTTAAAATTCTAGTGGATGTGAATGGCCTACAAAGCATTGATTCCTACACAAACACACAGTTCTACAGCTGCCATGTCTGGGAATAGAACTGCTTCCCAAGTAGCATATCACACTACATCATTATGCAGTTATAGGATGTACCACAGAGCTTACTGGGCTACTTGTTCCCCAAAGGTGTATATCAAAGTGAATGACATCAGCAGCCCTGCCAAAGTAGGGCATTTGAAATTGTAATCAGTGCAAATGGCCTCAACAGCATTGATCCCTACACAGACAAACACACACACAGTTGCCATGTATGGGATTAGAGCTCCTACCTAACTAGTACATCACACTATAGCATTACACAGTTATAGCACATGCCACAGAGCTTATAGGGCTATCCTTTCCCCAAAGGTGTATTTCAAGGTGAAGATATCAGCAGGTTTGCTATAGTAGGGCAATGGGGAGTGCAGTGTGTGTGCATGGGCCATAACCCATTCATCTGGAAGCAGACACACAACACTCAGGCACACACATGTATATATTTCACAGGTGAATGTATACAACTGCTAGATGACTACTTACTTGTACAGTTATGTTACACAATTATCACAAGCACCACAGACACTATAGTGCTGAGGGATACCAGAGGCAAATGCCTACAGTGATTGACAATTGCACATCATGTGGTTTTAGCTAATTGGATGCATACTGGGTGGGACAGGCCTCATGCTGGGAGGATCTTTGTCACTATTTATCACTCCCTTCCACAAATCTATGTATGTGCAATTTTGGCCTATTATAGTGTGTTGTTCTTGGATATATGTGTGTATTCTTATCCAATGTGTGTGCAAAGCATGACTGGTGTGTAAGGAGGAGTGTATGTGCACAAATATCTGTGACTGTCAGATATTTATAGTCCACTGTTGTTGCCAGACATGGGCTTCATTTCTGTGTGGGAGCATGCCCAGTATGACCTTTCAGTATTTTGTTGTCAGACATGGGCTTTGTTTCTCTAACTGTGGGAGCATGCCCAGTATGACCTTCTGTTAGGGGCGGCTCATGCTATTGGATGGCAGGACTGGAGACCCCCCAGCTGTAATGAAAAGAAAAGAAAACTACAGCTGTAAAATAAAAAGCTCTGGAACTAGAACTCCTATCCGGACTGTTGTCTAACTAGTCCAGATTACAAAGAGAAGGCATCAGTATAGATGCCCAGAAGTCTATGCGGTTACAAACCACATAGACTTGAAGGAGAACAGACTGCAACATGTGCAGTCTAGATAGCAACTGTTTGGCTCCCCATCTGCATAGATAGCAACTGATTGGCTCCTGGCTCGTATAGGAACTGATACTTTTTCTGGCTGCTGTAATTAGCAGCTGCAAGCATGGCTTTCTCAGACCCGGGCTCGTCTTACTACTGCAATTGGACAGGTCTCTGGATTTTGTTTGTCTCACTACTGCTGCTGTAATCTTGGGACTCAGCAGCTGTAGGGGGGGGGAACTGATGTTTTTTCTTGCTTGTTTAATTAGCAGCTGCAAACATGGTTTTCTTGGGCCCAGGCTCAGCTTGTCTCACTACTGCAATCAGACTTTTACAGGTCTCAGGACTTTGCACATAACTAAACTATCGAACTTTTACAGGTCGCAGGACTTTGCAGGTACCTAACTGCTTGCTGCAATCTCCGGACTTTGGTTCTTCCAGGTAACTAATGCTGCTGTGTGTTTTCACAGACTTCTGTCATCTCAGA
>NC_056728.1:1525010124-1525085124 GCF_019279795.1 Protopterus annectens | reverse complement strand
TTATGAGCTAAAAGCTGTTGTATAGCTACTTGTTTAAAACCCTCCCAAGAGATATTTATCATATCTAGCCATTTAAAAGTGTTGTACTTTTAAAGGGGGTAGATGCTGCAGTCCTGAAAATTTCCTCTTTAGCAGAGATACCTAGTAACTATGAACCTGTTATCAGTTTGCTATCCATTCCCTATTGCAATATTACTAGCTTATCATTTTGTTGAATGTAACATAGGAAATGTATTCCTCAAGGGCAATATGCACTTTATTTGTAGATAAAACAATGACATATAAAGTTGTTTGCTAGCAGCAACCTCTTCATTAGTTACAGTCCTCTTTAACATGGAATTATTTACTTCTGCAGAGATTGTGCATATTTACTGATACTGGCGGACTGTAGAAGTCTGAGTAGACTTTTCTGATGGAAATGTTCTGAATTGGGCAGTCTTGTCATTATTGGTGCATGCATTTTGTTTCATTGTTTACTGGAAAATGTTCAAAACTATAAATTTAAATCACCCTCTAACAACTATACGGTATTATACAAGGAATATAATTTAATACAAATCAGGAAGGTGTTTATTGATTGTCTGATCAGCTCAGGTACTCCTCCTCCCAGTTCTTGGTTGGATGTGTTCAATTAAAAACCAGTTAAATCAAATGCCTACAAGCACAAACTTTTTTTATTACTAAATATTTTCACGAGTCTGAATGCTACTGAAAGTGATGAAGCCAGATTGAAGCAATCACTTTTCTTAGATCCTTGCTTTTTATGGGTGGGGGGGGGGCTACTTATTGTCCATACTTAGGGAGCTAAGTCCATCGTGTAGGATTTCTGCCGCACAATTCTTCTGGCTGAAATATACCTCTCAATTGTCCAGATTTTCACAGAATGAATAGATTTTTACTTCTTATTTTTGGTTTGTTCCTCATAAAATTTGTGTTTTTCTGGCAAATCATTTAGGAATGAAGTCACTTAATAATGACAGACACTGAGTTTCAGACTTCATTCCCTTCAGAAAAATGGATGTTAAAGCAAGACCTGTTATTTTATCAACTGTCTAAGTTTATACAAGAGCAATTTTTAGTACTGTTTGTTCCCCCAATATATTTGGCCTTGTCTAGATTTCCTGCATTAAGAGGTTGAGAGGCTTTTGCAAATAAATCACTTTATAGAATTAGGTATATCCAAACCTCTCAACTATCCCTGATTTTGGCTCAAAATGTTGCTCTCCCCCTAACAATCCCTCCACAAAATGGCAATTTTGGAAGAAACATGGAGGGTTTACAATTAATAAATAATTGTAATAATCAGAGTTACAGATAGATTCTCTTATTTTGTCAGCTGCTCAACTTAACAGTACTAATATTAAACAAGTGCCCCTTTTTGACAGGTTCCCAGGTGTATTGAGTGGCTATTTTATATTTTTGCATCATATTTTTGGTCTGCTTTTCATAGAATTGTGGTATTCCAGCAAATTAGTGGCAAATCACTAAACACTGAAGTTAGAAAATAATTACAGACATTTGAGTTTCAGATTTCATACTCTTCAGAAAATTCATACTAATGCAAGACCTTCTATTCTATTATCTTTCTAAGTTTATAAGAGCAATATTTAAAAATTGTCCTTATATTTGGGCCTTTGTACCACTTCTATTTATGGCTTTGTCCAGATTTTTTGCTCTGAGGTTGAGAGCTATGACAAATATGTCAGGGCCATCACCGTTAGCCAGAGACATTTCAAATTGTGACATACTTGTACCCCACTCCCCCATGTAGTGACTCAGGATGTGTCCAAGCAAGGCAAGGAGCAGTTATGAAGTCTAAGTGTGCAAAGTATCCCCCTATCCAAGGTAGACACTTAATGTACTACAGTGGCTTTTCATCTAGCCTAGATTTTGTAGAATGTTCTAGTTTTCTGTCATATTTTTACACTGTTGATTTATGCTTATTATTATTCAAGAAATGCATCATGTTGCAGTGCATGTTGCTCTGGATTTAAGTAGCAATGCTTTAATGACTATCAGGTAAGCTTGAGTGACATTGTAAGATGCAAATAAGCTTTAATAATCATACTGTTAAAGAAGTATCAGCATTGAAAGCCTTTACGTTGTTGCTATTCAGAGAATATTTGCATAACTAGATAACGTATAAGCCTTAGGTATTGCAATGCATATGACAGTATTTGTAATAAAGGACAGGATTACAGTATTTTCAGAAGCTCGTTATATTTGTTGGAGACTTGCAGTCGTCATTGCAGGCTTTACCTGTAAACTAAACAGAACGGCAATCTATCATGTGTGGTCCATAACATGTGCAGTAACCCTTTAAGCAATTTATCTTGAGTTTGTTTCTTGTTTGATGTTCATTTTTTACTTTGATCATGTTTTCCCCATGAAACAAGTAGATAGTTGTTGTCAGGCAGCACCACAGCATGTCTTTTTTAGATAAGAAACATTTTTACAAGTGTGGGTAGTCAGTATCACATTGATTGCATCTTTCAGCATGTTACTTGGTACTTTAATAAAGCTGAATATAAATTATAATTAAAACTGCAGTGCAAGGAGAAGTGGTTTGAGTTGAGTGCTGTTTATTTTTTATACTTTATTTCACCTGGCATTCCAGTAATGTATTTAAGAAGTAATTTTTATTTTCATGCCTCACAACCTTTTTGTTTCCATCTAGATATTAAGTAAGCTGTCATGTAGCCACTTCATTAAAATATTTTTTTCTTCTCCACTTCATTTTGTCTTGATTGGGCTCTCATAATGACTGTTTGGCATCCAGTGCAGTTTATGAAATTAAAGTCCCAGTCTGTGTGGTTTTGAGCATAGCTCTGCCCCTTTCTAGCTGCCCACACCCCTTCCTATTTTCCCCACCCATTCAGCTGTCTCCTGCAGCCCTCCTTTGCTTTGAAGTCACTAGCCGCCACTGCCTTCTGTATTGAATGTGTGAATCCTTTCCAGGTAGGTTATACTCCAGTGCAGGCTTTTGTGTTGTACACCTACAGCTAGCAACCTGTTTCTGCTGGATATCTGTAGATTGGTTGACAATATGGGGTCAAAATAGGTGAAGGATAGTGGGTTACTGGAGGTAATTGAGTCTGTGTGCTTCTGCAACATAGTCTTGGTGTTAGCAGAGATATTCAGGCATATGTACTGTTTTACACTGTGATGTTTTATGTCATCAAGTCCTGCCAGGTATACATATTTGCTTGCAGTAATGTCCTGGGGAACACAGGGTGAATGCAGCTGTGTCCAGTATTGTGGTCTGCAGCCTACATATTCTTGCACAATCATGCCATTTTGGAGGGGAAGCTGCAGATAGTTGCTGATGTGTCTGTGTAAATAGTTCAGCACCTTGGTACAGTGGTGGCTGAGGATCCCATGCTTGTACATCCATCGACATGACAGTATGACCATACCTCATAGCTGTACAGATTCACACAGGTTTCCCAGAATCAGGGGTCATAATTCTGGACATTACCCCTTCAAATTGTGGTTTACAAGCAGGTTTGTTGTCTTCCATTGCTGTGTTTGCAGGCAGGGATAGTATGTGCACATGGCTGAGTTTCAGACTTCACACAATCCATGCTGTCTATGCTCCTAACCCCCTCTATTATTCTATCCTCTTCCAAACATTATGCAAACATTATCTGATAAGTTCCTTATAGTTATCACCTCATCCCAGCAGTAATTTGTTGTTGGTCCACAGTTCATGTAAGACTTGGTGGGCATGTTACTGGGTTTTGTCGACATGGCCTTGCATTTGGGTTCTGTGGACTGTGTTATGTTGTTATTTGGGAGTCCATGACATAACATACAATGGCAGTACAGGTGAGACACAGGCTTTTGGCAGAGGACTGTAGGGCATTTGGCAGTGATTCAGGCCAGCTGTAGCAGGCCATTGCATTGTGTCACACCTGCAGTCCCAGACTACAAGACACTATGTTCCCCTGGGGTGACAGGGCATGTGTGCAGGGTGTTAATGCCAATACTCTCGGTCATTATTGATCCAGTGGTGTGGATGCTGGCAGGGTGCTGCCTACAGCTAGGGACATACCTGCATGGGACACCTCTTCTGCATGCTGTATTCTTTGGCTATTGCCATACAGAAGTGGGGGTCATATTGTACTCATTACCAACAGCAGAGATAAGACCTGTGAGGTACCTGTGGGTGATGGTGGGGTGAGCTGGGTGCATGTGTGCTATGGACACTACTTGCACCTGACTCACAGATATGCATGGGGCATTCCACTTATGCTGGCTTGTGCAGGGACATCAGCAGTTTCTTAATATTTCATAGTTGTGACCTTTGTGGTCTGCTAGTGTTTGGCCAGATGACATTGGTATTCCATACTACAACTAATGTGCTGCTAACCTGTATGTACAATTCCAAAGGTGTGTCCATTTGACAGTAACATATTATACACTGTCTGTCTGGGGTATTTCCACCTGTGTACTGTTTGTATGTCTGGGCCCACATTCATGCCATGTCCATCGTTCAGATGGTGACAGATATTACATCCAAACATCTACTATGGCTTACTGCTGGAATGTGATTTGCTGGGATGCATTGTGCTTGGCACTGCAGTTGTGAGAGCTTGGCCCTGTCATTGGCAGTACTGGCCAGTGGCCACCAAGCCAAACCTCACCATGCCTACATACTGACCACTCTCACACAATATACAATGCATGCCAGCCTAACACACCCAGCCCTGCATATTGTACACATGCTACAATCTATCCTGCTACTAATCTGTGTTCCACTGTTATTATACCTACACATATATGTTACTACATTTCTACATAGGATTGTGGGAGGGGCACACCTGACACTTGTACACATTTGCTATGACTGAACTGGTATGTCAGGTACACCATTTCATTCTGTATTCTGACCTATCATGCTGATTAAAGGCATCAGTGTACTACAGTTCTTAGGTTTGATGGACCTACATTTCCGTTTCAGACGTCTTATGCTTCAGAACTAACATCCCACTGCCTGACCTGCTTTTAGTCTCAGGAGGGGGGCTATTGTCCATAGCCATCAATCAGAGGCCATAGCACAGCCTTTGTTTGTGTTTGTCTATGCCTGTCATGCTGGCTGAGACTGTTGTTGGGTATGTAAGCCTCTCTGACTGGCATGTGTGTGTCCAATGGACACACATTTGGCCCACCACATTTCCTGCAGTGAGGTTTGTCAACTTGTCTAGTACTGGCTACTTTGGTGACACCGGAATTTATTACAGATTTCATGCTGCCACTATAGGTGTGTACTATCTGCTGGATTCCCATTCAGCCACCTGATTCCCTTGCATGCTCACATCCATACCATAGATACAAGTAACAAAACATACTACTCCATTCGGCAACTGATAGGGAGAGTGACTTACCTTGTGGCTGTGCCAGTATTGAGGATGGTGCTGGAAGGCTGACTATGTTGGATGCACATAGTACACTCCATGTACATGGTTAAACACAGGTAGTGTCATGTTTTGCATCCCTTTTACTGTATGTGTGAGTCAGAAAGAGGTGTCATTCCCTGGGTTCCTACCATGTCAGTGTATGTGCTATGCGTTGTCTCTTTGCCACGGCCTGGGAATACTGGGCATGCCTCCTTCTGCCTACTGGGGCAGGCTCAGGTTGTTCCTCCTCTGAGTCACTCTGTGCCTGTGCAGGCCTTTGCAATGGTGGAGGGGTGTATGGCCCTGCCCAGTGCTGTTCCTGATGCAGCTGTTTCCGCAGGATCATATTGTGCAGCATGGCACATACAATGACAATTTGGGTACTTGTAGCTGGTGATTACTGCAGGGCTCTACTGGATATGTCCAGACATCGGAACCATGACTTGAGCATCCCAAACACATGCTCTATTATAAGTCTGGTCTGTGTGTGTGCATCATTATGCAGTTCTTGTTTGGCTGTGTGTGCATTTCTGATGGGTGTCATCAATCACGGCTCCAGTGTGTAACCAGCATCCCCCACTAGGTGTTTGAAGGGATGTCCCCATTGGCAAATCTCTAGTACATCTGTGTCATATGTCAGATGTGGGAGTTGTGATAGCTTCCAGGGCAGCCAGCACACACTTTCATTATAATGCCCTGAGAATTGCACATGACCTGGCAGTTGATGGAGGGGAAGCCCTTGCAGTTGATGTAGACCCTACCCCACTCACCGGGTACTGCTTTGATGTATATGTGCATGCAGTCTATAGCACCCACTACCTCAGGGTATTGTGCTATTTGGTGGAAGAGACGCATATTGCTGGTCAACGCCTCACAGCTGTTATGGAAATGCTCACTGGCATGTGCTGACATGGCATTCAGGAACTGGTGGAGTACCTTGAATGCTGATGCCTGTGAGATCCCCATGATATCCCCAGTTGGCCTTTGGAAGGTACCTGTGGCTAGTATTCTTAGGCCTACACATACCTTGGTATCCACTGGGCTGGGTTCCCCTCTGTTGATTCTGTGTGTGAGGTGTGGCCGGCACAGCTCAACAATTTGCTGTAGGAGGTCCCTGTCCAACCTATAGCGCTCCACTAGCTCCAGCTCATGTAGCCCATGGTAGGTTTCCCTGGGTCTGTACACTCTTCTCCTTCTCCTCACTGTGGGTTGGCTGTCAGCATTCTCGTCCTCACCCCCACTCAGCCTCTTCCACATGTTGATTTATGATAGCTGCTGCAGCCCCTATCATTTTGTTGCTTTCGTTTGGTAAAATTTCCCCGCTCGTGTACACCGGTGGTGTAGAGGTTGTGGGAAAAAAACAGAAGGAAAGGTGTTGCATAGTTTATAGTAGTGTGCTGGGCTGGGTTGGGCTGGGCTGCTGCCCGTATAATTATCTGATTCTGATACATTTCACCTGCCAGCTATGCTAGTTCTCTTTGATTACCTTCCTACTGCTGTTTTCCCTTGCCATTTCCTTCCTGTTTAAGCCCAGTGGCACGCCGCGCAAATGCAGTGCTCAGATGTGCACTGAGCTGCTATTTCCTGGTTTACTTTTTTTCCCTTTATAAATATGGTGCGCAGCGCGCACACCCACTTAGGCAATGTAAAGAGTGCTTGGCAGCTTCAGACACACTCCCTTGCTTAGCTCTGCTAAGCTAAGGGCAAACCTGAGCCACAGTGCTCCAATAAGCTTACAGTATGCCTGACACACTCCTCTATGATGTCAGCTAGCTCTTAGGCTTGCACCATGGTCTTCCTACACCTAGATGGTTGGGTGCAGGCTAGCCATGAGGGGGAATCTTGGATTCTGTATCATTCCCCTCATTTACATAGAATTGCCTGATAATGCCTAGTTACAAGTCTGACTCCCTCCTTAGCAACCATTATTCCCTGGCCATGTTGTCTTCTGCCTGTCATTGAGTATAATGGCAAAATAGTGATTTTGGATAGAATGCTTTTTACAAGGTTTTTTTTTTATTTTTGGGCAGATCCCATTTGCGCGCCACTGCCCTACAAAATCGACCAAAAAAATAAAAGTTATTTTTTTTTATTTTTGCAACTGCTTTCCATGCCAGTGGCAATATATTTGGCCACTGGCATGCTTTACACATTATATACACCCTTTATTTGGAGCTGTCATGGCTCCGTTTTGTAGCTTGCAGAAATGTACTCGGTTACTAACGAAGTACATTTTTGACGATTACACTAGTCCTACACAGCCAGCTTCTAGCTTCCTGGATCATAAATTTACCTCATTTGCATGGTTTTCACCTGCAAATGGGGTAATTTGCATAAAGGAGCTGTGTCCGTGCAGGAATAGTGCAGGAGCACTCATGCACATACCGGGAGCTTGTTCCTGGATCTCTCAGCGGCCATATTGCCTCCAGCAGCTCCTGCCATACCTCTCAACCATACCGAATTTCTTGGTATTTACCAGTTTTGAGGGCAAAATAATGGGATGCCACAATATCCTGAGTGGTCCCTTTAATTCCCGATTTTTTTATTGTTTATTTATTTCTTTATTTATGCTTTGCAGTACAACTTTAAATTTATGGCTGATGTCACCACGCATTACCAGCATACAGGGGGCGTGCATGAATGACATTTTTTGGACTGTTATTTTCAACTGTTTTTGGAGGGAATATAGCAGTAGGCAGCAGTACAACAATTGTGCAGCACTCAACTACATGCTGCAGGCCTGTAGCCAAGTTCAGGGCCTACAGGTATGGAAAAAAAAAAAAAGAAAAAAAAAAGAATCGTGTATGCTATCAAATTTCACTGCTATTAAATAGAAGAAATGTGTCACTAAACTATGGGCCCAGTTTACAATGAAAGAACTGTATCATGCTATGCTATGGGCATAGCTTATAGTGAAAAAGCAGTGTGTGTGTATTTAAATACATGTCAGAAATGATAAATCTATTTTAAGCAGTGGTTCATCAGTGCAGCAGAAAAGTTTAGCACGGCAGAAATCTATTCAGTGTATGCATGCTTTAGCAATGTTTGTGTCCACTCTGGCTTTTCAGAATACAGAAAGTGAAATATTCTGTTTAAGAGAAGCAGCAGCTCCATGAGAAATTTCTCTAAGCAGCGTGGAAATCTCTAAAGTGTATATTAAGCAGCTCCTTTTTTCTCTCTCTGTCTCCCTTTATATTTAAGAACGTAAGTAGCTCCATTTTCTCTGTGTATTTAAGCAAGTAAGCAGCTCCATATGTTTGTGTATTTAAGTAAGCAGCAGTCTGTTTTTCGTATTTAAGTAAGTAGTGTATGTATGCTTTGGGGGGCTGTATCTGCTTCGCCTCTCTGTTTACAGAACTCTTTTATTTAAAAAAAAGCAGCTCCGTTTTTCTCTGTCAGTCTGTATATTTAAGTAACTTTGTGTGTATGTAAGTAAACAGTTCTGTTTTTCTAAGTAATTAAGCAAGTAAGCAATGCATGCTTTAGGAGGTTGTATCTGCTCCGCTTCTGTCTGTATATTTAAATAAGCAGCTCCGTTTTTCTCTGTCTGTATATTTAAGTAAGCAGCTTTGTTTTTCTCTGTCTGTATATTTAAGTAAGCAGCTTTGTTTTTCTGTATATTTAAGTAAGCAGCTTAATTTTTCTCTGTCTGTATATTTAAGTAAGCAGCTTCATTTTTCTCTGTATATTTAAGTAACTTTGTGTGTATTTAAGCAAACAGTTCCGTTTTTCTAAGTATTTAAGCAAGTAAGCAATGCATGCTTTGGGGGGTGTCTGCTATGCTTACAGAAATATTTTATTTAAGAAGCAGCAGCTCCATTTTCTCTGTGTATTCAAGTAAGCAGCTCTGTTTGTCTGTATATTTAAGGGTGAGTGAGCTGTCTTCAAGTAAGCAGCTCCATTTGTCTGTATATTTAAAGGTAAGTGAGTTGTCTGTATATTTAAGGGCAAGTCTGTGTATTCAAGTAAGCAGCTCTGTTTTTTTTTCTGTCTGTGTATTCAAGTAAGAAGCTCCGTTTGTATATTTAAGGTTAAGTGAGCTGTCTGTATATTTAAGGGTGTGTGTGTGGGTGTGCTGTCTCTATATTTAACTCCCTTCAAAGGAGCTGTGGAAGTTTGTACTATAACTTTGAATGGGTAGAGTCTATGCTTTTTGATAGAACGAAATTGTGTTCTCATATTTCAAAAAAAAGTACATTTCTGAGGAATCACAGGAAATAATAATGAAGTGTGAGTGCAAAATCTTTAGCAGAAACTATTTTTATAGAGTTAGTATTATTTAGGTTCTAGATCTTAAACTGGATTTTATAAGTCATAGTAAACAGAAAAATCAATATGTAATATTTTGTCAACAACAATGATAAGCATACAGTCAACAGTATTTTGTGCATTCAGCTGAGTGCTTTCATGTGTGGCAATTTTGGCAAAGCAGTTCTGTGTTACTTGTTTGTTGAGATGTTTAGAAAAATATGAAATTTGTGAAAAATATAAATAAATATTATATGAATAGCAGTTAATATCTGTTTACTTGCACTAGATAAACATCAGATGTCAATACAGGCGTGTTTACCATTGGGAAGCTTGAAAATAAAATCCTTTAATACTTTGTATGTAGCACAGTTTTGTAATTAGTACAAATATGAACAAGCAATATTTGATGCCTAGAGGCAACAGTAGGCTGTAACTGCAGAAACACCTAGACGCATAGAGCATCCCTCTGAGTTAAGGGTGGGGGACTGGAGCCATATCTTGGTTCTGTTCTTCAGTTTGTGTTTGAATGTTGATATCCTACAATTCCATTGGAGTGGGCGGGGTTACATAATTATGTATGCAAATTGTATGTTAATCAGCATACAAATTTGTACCTATTTTTCATGGGCCTCTGTCCAGATTTTTGATGTTTCCTGGTTGAGATGTATGGCTCCTGCACTATTCCTGCATGATGTGCAGAGCTTGCTGAATCCCAGGGTTAGTTTATCTATTTAGAAATTAATTGTTTTTCCTTTAATCAAACTCTTGAGTGCCAGAAAGAAAGCCAATATTCTCATCTTACTCTTCTTGGTTTCTATGAATATTTGATTTTTTTATACACTGTATTTTCAGTAGAAGTGCGTGTTTCTTCTGTTGTTTTGTTACAGCATTTTTGCATCACTTATATGTGTTTTGTTGAGGCAAGTCACTAAGTTGGAGAAGGAATGAAGAAAACTGTGAATGCAACACTTATTTATCACAGGGGTTAGATTTTTCACTTTTCAGCACTGTACTATAGTTGTTACTTTAAAAACAACAATTAACTCTGCTATATTATTAGCTTGTCATTCAAACATTCCTTAAAATGCTGTAGCAGAAATGGCTACTAATGAAAATCAAAGGAAGCAAAGAAAGTAAGAAAGCAGATTGATGCTGACAGTCAAAAGTAAGCAGTCACAAAACTGTTGTAAGCTGTTGACAGAGAAAGCCACAGTAATGATCCTCACTTGTCTGTCCCTCTAAAATGACATCAGGAAGACTAAGGCACTGAGAGTAAAATAAAATCTCACTACCAATGAAAGCTTCCTTTCAGGGCATTCTGGGATATAAATTAGAAAATAACGATCACTTATTTTGATGCAGAGGGTTTATTCATGCAGAAAAGTTCATGATATGCTGAAAAAACTTTTTGTGTGTACGATTCTCCTTTAATTTAGGGAGAACTAGAAAAAAGTGTCAGCAGAGGATACAGGGCCATCTGCATTCCAGTAAAAGAAAAGAAACATAATATTCTACAAAAGCACAATACTGTATGTGAATGGCTTAAATGTTTTCTATGTTGTGTCTTTTTTGAGCAAGGTCACAGTAAAGTGGGCATTGGGAAATTTTCCCTTTTTCTACTTTTGTGCGATCTCACAGTTGGTATGGTGGGGTATAGAGGGTCTTGCCCTTTGAAAAAAAGTTTTTGTATTTGCTCAAATCTTGGTGACTTGAGGTGTTTTACCTTCAATTTTTTTTATTCACCTCTTTTAGACTATGGGATGGATTTATTATCAGCTACAGGAATTGTACTTTTGTGCTGGTATAGTGGTACACTGCCAACATGTTAGCACACTATATGATATTCTATATATGGCTTTACATGATGTGTAGAGCTGACAAACAAAGCAAATTTGCAGAATATGCTGATAAAATATAAAGACCCAAAGAACTTGCTAATTAACTAATCCAATATGGTGGATCTATTTAGGAATCTATAAAGCAATCATGTACACTCAGTGAAGGTTTTTGCCCTGTACACCAAAACGTTTTGCAATATAGCATGATTACATTTATGTAAAAATGCTTGTCAGGAGTTGCTGCTCTATTATTATGCTGTATGTACAACAGACTTTAAATCAGAGTGCTGCTGCTGTTGCCAGATCTTGGGCAAAAAGAGGAAAAATGGTGTTTAGACCCTGTTTAACTTATCATTGACTACATGAAACAGAAATTGTTGAGAAAAACAAGGTGGACAGGGAAACATGGTAGGAAGTATGCAACCTCTGCTGCCCCCACCTCCAACCCCGGAGAAGTCACGGAGAACCCATCCCAGTGAAAACAAATGTATGTTTAGCATTATGTATAGTAGCTGCTGGTACTTTCCAGAGACCTACCTGGGATATATCAATGGTGTCACTGGTATCAGCCTCAAGAATATCACATCAGTTTTGAAATGCAATGCTACCTCATGTAAGGGATCACATCTGTTTCCCATGAACTCCACATGAAATAGCAATAACTATGCAGAAATTCTATCCAGTGGCAGACTTCCTTGAAGTGTTGGGGGCCATACATTGCACACACACAGAAATAAAAGCCCAACCTGCAGAACAAGGAAGTTGGTATATCAACAGAAAAAGGTTTCCACTTTATAAACTGTCAGGTTGTTTGTAATGCCTAAGGAATCATATACAATGTTTGTGCAGGTAGTTCAGGCATTTTCCACCACTCACACATACAGCACACCTGTGAGCTAAACACAAGGCTTGCTAGGGGTGATTTTCCTCAAGGGCATCTAGTAGGGGATGCAGGTTAAGCATTTGAGCCCTGGCTCATGATACCCATGAGAATTTCCCGCAACACCAGTAAGCAAGGTTACAACAAGACCCATGCTCAAACTAGGAATATCATAGAATGATCAAGGTTCCTGTATCTAGACACATAAGGAGGTGAATTGCAGTACAACCCAGACACCTCTGCTGAAATAGTTGCAGTCTGTGCCATGTTACACAATATAATTCTCAGGAAACAGTTTCATTAAATACATCAAGGTTCTGGAACATTGTTTCAAGGGCCACAGGTAGGGCCATCTGCAGCAGCAGACACAGATGAGGAGTCTGATGGAGAACCAGCAGCTGTAAATGATGCCAGCAGAAAGAGGTGTGCACAATATGCTCTGGCTCTGGCTAAGAGACAAAGGACAGCACACACACTCTCACTACATAGGCCAAAGCCTAAGATCCCACAAATATACAAATAGGAAAACTGATGCCTGTCAAACTCCACATTCTTTACTTCCATGTAATGGCTTGTGTTCTGATAGCATCAGAAAGGGACAACCACAAAGGACGCCATTTATATCTGCAATCCTGCAGTAAATGAAAAGTAAGTGCAGAACCTGTAAAGAAAAAAAAGTGTATGTGTATATGTATATATATATATATATATATATATATATATATATATATATATATATATATATGTGTGTGTGTATGTATATAAAACTGTTTACTCTCATTGGTAAATATGTATATGTCCCTAAGCAGAGCAATTGTTTGAGGTGTACAGGTATGTCAGTAATATCTCCTACATCACATTTTTGCAATATACAGTTAGGTATTACAACCAATACTGTAAATCAAGCATTTCAATGGACCACCATCAATAAAACACAGAACAGGTAATTGTACCCTCATTTGCACAACTATACCTAGAAGTAAGACTGAAGTACCTAATACTCCCACTGCTTTATGGACAATACTAACTGAAATGCCACAAGGTTGAACAAGAATATAAGCAATTATTTACAAATGAGTAGGAACAAGAAATACTAAAAAAATTATTCTGCAATACAAATCAATGAATGCAAGCTTGTAAAGTAGCAGGCATTAGCTATTCACTGTGTGCATCAGACATAAGAACAATCCTAAGTCACAAAGACATGTGCAAAGGGCAGGTCACAGTCATCATCATTTGATTGAGTGAGGGGGGGGGGGGGGGTTGGTAGAAGGGCAAGGCTGATACCAAAGAAGTGAGTGTGTGCAAGTAAGAAACACATGCATCTATCAGAGTATACAGTGTCCAGGGTGAGTAACAACAGATGTATAGCACTCAACAGTACTGTTTAGATGGTTTACATGTGTGTGACATTGTAGGGGCAAGTGAAATATGTGTGTTTCTCTGCATGAACACAACCAAGCACTGTGCTATTACTATGTTGTGGCATCTCAAACAGTTATGAGCCATACATTGTAGATTATAGCAATGACCGACAATGTCGGTGTGGTATATTGAAGATTTAACTGACGCCAAAAATAATCCTGAGGGTCCAACAAGTGTAGCAATAATCAGCACCAATTCCCCAAGGATATAGCCACGATCCAAATATTGATTTCACACAGCTTTTATTGCACCAACAAACGGAGTTAACACAAAACTAGTTAAGCGCTTTCATGTATGTCCATACACTTCATCAGAACAAGAATAGTGGTAACATTCAAAGTTTATATACTTAAAAAAACGCCAAATTCTTTACTAATTGAATAATTGTACTTTAACTTTTAAAGCCACATTACCAAGCTCTTCTAAATGTGCATTGAACAACACCACATCTAACCAAACACCAGTCTAATGCCAACATATCTAAAATTACTTAATCAATCTAAAAGAATCATTTTTTTTTAAAAATCAATGTATATTAAATAAAAAATTGTGAAAAAAATAAAAATCTAAAATCACTTGATTTAACATATCTTATTCTAACTATTTTACTATGTTATATATATCTAAAATTTCATTAATATACAAATGTAGAAATAAAAGTGACGATAAAGTTTCTTTAAAAGTTTAGGGACTGTTAAAAAATTTTTTAACATGTATTTATGTAATATGTTTATATAGAAATGTACACTGCACATCAGCTTTTAATGAGGGGTTTGGTGGGAATGACTTCATTTAACCCAGGGAAACACGCTGCATTAAGTTTAATTTGCCATTTGATTTCCCTTTCTCCCACCAAGGCTTTGATATTACCCCCCCTGGGGTTTGGTTTTACAATTTCCAAAATGGCAAACTTATACTTAGAGCATTTCTTGTTACTGGCCACATGTCGATATAACGCATGGGTAAATATTCAATATACCACACCACGGAGTGGGTTATTGCTATTATCCAATGACATTATTTAAGAAAAAAACACTTACTTTTCTTAAATAATGTCTTTGTATAATGCCTCCGTGGTGCCCTTCTGCATTTTTCTGATATCCTGGAGCTTTTTCTGATGTACTGCGCATGTGTATGAAACTTGTGTTCACACATTTGCACAGTACATTGGTGCTATGCAAAGGATGCAATGGAGAAAGGAAGATCTCCATTGTTTTTTTTTTATTTATTTATTGAAAAGGAAAAAAGAAACCAGGAAACATTTAATGTTGGGGAGAGCTGGGACAGACGAAATAAAAGGATAATCAGGTACATTTCTTTAGTTTTGTAGAACGCACCTGATTATCCTCTTATTTTTCTCTGCGCCATCTCCCTCGTTTGTTGAGGTCTTCCGTTTTGTAATTTGATTAAAAAAAGAAAAAGTAAAACATTTATGAGATGTACTAATGGAAAAAAGTCTGGGCAGCCGGACCTTTTTCCATTGGTATTTTCTCAGATTTATAACAGGCACACTGGTTGGGCTGACCAATCAGCATGCTCATTTTTGAATATTACTGGCCATTCATTGCATAGTGGTCATTTACATGTCTTCCGTCATAACCACAAGAGCCATCTCTGCAAGAAGTTGCATTGCTAATTCCATGGTCCTGGGTAGGTGGGGATAGCTACCTACCTAAATGTGAGTGATGTCTGCTGGATGAGGTCTTCTCATGACTACATCCAGGATCATGACACTGTAACCTACATTGTCTGGGTGTGACCACTGCAGTCACCGATGAAACAGTGGATGTAGTGTCACTGCACAGTGGAATTTTGCATGGCCATGTCTACTAATACCAGCAGATGTAGTACCTTTGGTGACCACATTGATGGCCACCATCCCCCATCAGATGTTCCATTACAGACACTAACTAATCTAGTGTGCCATTCATCCTATCCAAGAAGTCAGCCACATGGTTCAGGGAGCCATACATGTCAGAAAGTACAACATTTAGTACTCACAATATCTAATCTGAGCTCCTGGTGGAATGTGCTAGTGCCTCCACAGTGGTCCTACCCATACATCCGGGGGCACCTACTGACACACCAGCATCAGAAGGAGGGTGGAAAGCAGGCATCCTGTGAGTACCACTTCCAAATCTCCTGTATGGCACCTTGCCTTCACTGTGGCTAAGGGCCGAAGCTACTAGCTCTACAATCAGAATAACCAAACTACCCTGATCAACTGTGTCACCCTCAACCTGTCCTATATCAGAAGTCTCTATGTCATGGTTATGTGTAGGCATACTGACTGTGTCCATAATACACGCACAGTATATAGGAGCCACAACCTCAGTATCAGACTGACCCTCTGCATTCCCAGACTGTGCATCTTCATAGCTGCCATCATCACTAAAGGTTGCAGATATTCTGACATTAGGTAGTAGGAGTTCCACAGTACCACTCTCTGGATCACCTATGATAACAAGAAATAAACAAAAATGGAGAAATATACAATAAAAATGGGTCTTAATGAGCTTTTTATATAAAAGTTATGTTAAACTTTAAGAGATGCTAAAGCAACATACATTTTATTCTTGTATAGACCTGAATCTACCTTATATAGAGTAAGAAAATAACCAAATGTGTGCTTACCATGTGCAGGTTGGCTGGAAGCCTGCAATCCAGATGCCCCTGTATTTGTGAAAGGGAAAGGAATTTATTTTATTTTTATTTATTTGACATTTGTTACTGGGTTGGTCCAACTGGGCAGGAGCTCTTTTTATGGGGAGACCCTAGGAGAAAAGATCCAATAGTATGAGTAACAAAAGCAATCATGTGGCAATTTATTACAAGTGAGACCGTTTTATCAAAACTAAACATGTTTTTGTTTGTCTTTTGGCTTTTCCTGGTTAGGGGTCACCACAGCGGAACTCTGGTCTGCTAATGATTGGCAGTAGATTTTCACGAACACTGAGGTGCCAGCTAGACATTCAACCTTCAACGAAGGTACACCCATTTATGCATGTCTTTCGAACGCCCACCCAACCACGGGGAGGACATGCAGACTCCACACAGAGGGCACTCCCTGCACTCCAGCCAAGATTTGAACGGGAGAACCTCTTGCTGTGAGGCAACAATGCTACCACTGCACCACCACTGATGTTTAACTAAATTAAACATATAGAGTTAAAATACATCAAACATTAAAATATAAAACATGCTAAAAATGGTCAATAAATTGAAGCATAACAGAGTACAGAGCTACATGCAATAATAATAAGAATATTAAAAATTGTCACAAGATTGCAAAACAAAGAGAACAAATAAATTTCAATGTAGAATATATACGTACAAGAGAATAATCTCAAGGCAAAAGCCAGTTTCCAAGACTACACTCCTGGAAGCTATAACTACTATTGATTATTAGTAGAGTTTTAAGAAGCAGAAGCAGAGAGAGGGGCAGAAATGGTTGCAGTACTATTAGAGGATGGGAAGGTAGATAAAGTCGGGTCATTGCAGAAGCATGTCTGTAATTTATGGAGGCTATCATTTACTGTTATTTTAAAGAGTTAGGTTTAGGGATCACTCTAACACTTATTGGTAGTTTATTCTAAGCATTTGCCACTCAGTTGCTCTAGAGGAGTTTGCTAATATTTTTATTGGGCACATAAACTTGCAGAAGATGCTGTTGAGAGCTAAAGAGTGCATGATTGGGAGTATAAGGCTGGATGAAAGTAGAGAGAGAAGGGCAGAAGGAGGGTTCATGTAAGACAGATTGAGCCACGAGAAGCTGGGGTAGTAGAATTTGATTATGAAATTCCAGCCATTGTATTTTTTTTAAGGCTAGGCAGTGGTGAGAGCAGTGAGGTTGGTTTGTGACAAATCTTGCAATTTTATTATAGGTGAGTTCCAGTTTAGACAGAAGATTGGATTGGAGGTTTGTAAGAATAGGAGCTGCATAGAGTAGTGTGGCGAGTAGTAAAGTTGTGCAAGAGAGAGCCTAAAAGCATGTGTGAGGATTTTTTTTATGCCTGTATAGCAGGCCTAAAGTCTGATGCATTTTTTTAATGCATTGCTGAATATGGAGGGCAAACTTTAGTTGGTCATCTAATAACACCTATAAGTTTTATGTGAAGTTCAGCAATGCGATAGTGTTGGTAAGGGAGGAGACAATAAAGGTAACTTTATGATGTTAGAGCAGTTTAGGGAGGAAAAGGAGAAGTTCAGTTTTCTTAGGGTTAAGTAGCAATTGGTTGGAAGTTAACCATGTTTTGACTGAGTGCAGAGAGCCTTGGGGGAGGGTGTGAAGGTGGGTGATACTGCCAGAGCAAGAGATCATTGTGGAATCATCAGCATATTGTATAACAGAAGAAAGTTGATAAGAAGAGTAGAGTCAGTAAAAATATTAAATAGTAGGCATCCAAGGAAGGAGCCTTGGAGTACCCCTGTTTGTACTAATAAGAAGGGAGAGAAGTTAGATTGCCATTTAACTGCATGGAGTCTATTGGAGATGTAGCTGGAGAACCAATAAATTGTAGAGTTGGAGAGATTCAGGGTAGTTAGTTTGGATAGAAGTAATTTGTAGGAAACAGTGTTGAAGTCTTTGGAGAGGTCCAGAAACAAACAGAAGACTAACTTATTGTTGTCACAAGATTTTGTGATAGAGTATGTGAAGGATATCAGAGCAGTAGCTGTATTGTGTTTTTGGGGAAAACCATTCTGTGTAGAGGTAAGGAGGTTTTGTAGCAGTACATAGTCGAGGAGCTGTTTAGGGATGCAATTTTTTAGAATTTTTGACAGGGGAGATAGAATGTCAATTGGCTTGAAATTGGAGGGGTCAGTTGATCTGACGCCTTTATGTTAGGGTATGACGTAGAATTTCCTTCAGATTTCAGGTACAATGTTTTCCTTGACTGACCTATTGATTAATATGGAGATGGGATAAGTGATAGAATTTGCAGCGTGTTTTAGGGATTGAGGAGGTAGGTTATCAGCTGATGGAGAGCATGGTTTGAGTTTGCTAAGTAGTGATTTGATATAAGCTATAGGGATGGGTTTAAGAGAGAAATAGTTTGTATAGGTAGACGGAGGGGAGCTGGGGTAAGTAATGATGTCATTTTTGGTTAGATTGTGGATAGAGTCAATGAAGAAGGAATTAATAAAGGTGGCAGTATCAGTGGAAGAGCTTCTGAGGCATGAGTTAGGTGATGAGGCGCTTCCAGGATGTAGTAGCTTATTTACAGATTGCCAGAATTTTGGGGGTTGGAGTGGGGATTATTTAGTGCTTTTTGGAAAAAGTTTTTCTTGTCATGAGTGACCTGTTTTTTGGTTAGGTTACGGAGCTCCCTATAGGTTTGAATATCAGTGGAAGTTTTAAATGTTTTCCATTTTTTCCACACACTATCCTTCTTATTTATAAGGGTTTAAGTGTGCTTGTGTTAACCAGGGAGCAAAATAAGTCTTGATTCTTATTTTCCTGATTGGGGCCAGGGAGTCGTGTGTGTCTAGAAAGATGTTGTTAAATGCCAGGACAGCTTCCTCCAGTGTCTAGAGCACCTGATCAATGTTAATGTCACCCAAGGTAACAGTTTCATAAGAGATAGTCTGAGAGATCCAGAAAAGAAAGAGCTCTAAAAGTCTAGTGGAAGGACCATTTAATTGAAAACAGCAAGTGGTTGGAAGTGTCTGGGATAAAACTGGAGAGTTTACAGCAGTCTTTTTATTGCTGGGATTTGTGTAGTTGGAGTGAGTGTGGGATGGTGGTCACTTAGGGAATCAGGTAGAGTGGAAGGCTTGTGATAGAGGTTAGGACAGGAGATGAGGACCCAGTCTAGAGTGGAGCCAGAGTTGGTGTGTTTATTTAGATGAGATGGGCTAGACATTAGTTAGGAGAAGCCATAGAGGTTAATGGAAGTGTTAGAAGAATCAGTGTCTAGGGCACCTGATCAATGTTAATGTCACCCAAGGTAACAGTTTCATAAGAAATAGTCTGAGAGATCCAGGAAAGAAAGAGTTCTAAAAAAGGAATGTTGTTACCTGGGAGGATGTAGATGGAAGCAATATTTAATTTTTTGTGATTGCTCAATTTACTGTTGACAATGAGAACTTCAGTTGGGTGGAAGTTTGGAGGAGTGATTATTAGAGGGTGGAGGGAGAGATGATTTCAGTATAGAATAGTAGCACCTCCACCTTTTTTCTCAAGTCTATCTTGCCAGATGTTATAGCCTGTGGGAAGAAATTTAGAGTCAGAAATGTGAGGCTTAAGCCAGGTTTCAAAGAGGGCAAGAATGTCAGATGTCTGTAGGGAGATCCAAGCATGAAATGGGGATATTTTATTCATGATACTTTGAATATTCATAGATAGCATAGATAGTTTTTTTGGTGGGTGTGGATGGAGGAGTGTGTGAAGTAGTACTGTGGTAGAGAATAGGGGGAATTGGGGGTTGTGAGGGGTAAGTAGAGAGACAGGAGTTGTGGTCAGGTGCAGGGTTGGAAAGTATGTCACCTGATAGTAGTAGGTTTAAAATTAGCAATTTGAGATTAGAATAGTGGTTATATTGGAGGTAGTTTTTTGCTTTAGCTTTAAAGGGGAATGTGGCTAGTTGGAATATCTTTGTTTTATTCAAGGTAGTGTCAGAAATAAGAAAAAGTGATGAAGCTATAAGGAAAGTGTAAGTATTAGAGTGATTGGTTTGGGGGTAGGTTATAGTAGGTGTAGGGTGTCTTTGAGTGAGGGTTCATTAATAAGAGGTAGCAAAGGAGGTAAAGGTGAGAATGGGGGTGGTAAGGATAATAAGTAGGAGGCTGTTTGATTGTTTTAGTTTTGGGAGCAGCATAGTGTGGCAGGCTATGGGAAATAAGTATGATGTAGAATATGAATCAAGTGGTGGGGAGGGGGTCTAAGGAAAGGTCTTTAATATGGTAGGTTGTTTAAAGTATAGAGGAAGTGATTGTTGATTGGAGGCTTTAGGAGGAATTTGGGAGGGGAAAGAAGATGTGGTCATTGGGGATAGAGTATAAGTTTAGAATGTGTGGGGGTGGGAAAGAGGGTAGTGTAGGGGAGCAGAGTGAGCCCAAACATAGCGAGGGAGAACGGAGCGGGTTGAGCCATGGCAGTCAACGAGAGCAAACAAAAAAAAAAAAAAAAATCAGCCAATGCAGGTTAGAAAATTGGAGCATTAGTAAGTTTAAAATGCTTTTATGCTTTGCAGCAGAGGGGAATAACATCTGGGAGTAAGATATTTAACCACAGAAAGAATGTTAAGATATTGGAAAGAGGAAACAGCTCTTTATAGAGGGAGTTATCTTAGTAGTTACAGAAAGAGAGAGATGAGAGGAAGGAGAGTGGGTCTGTGCCAGTTATAGTTATGAAAAAGGAAATCAGAACAGTGGAGACAGTTATAGTGAAATAGGAGTAAAATAGCTCATCTTGATGAATGTGCAGTGTTTGATTTTCATTACATGTAAAAGATTAGAAAAACAAAACCTGGTGATGAGACATACATAAGTTATTAATTGTGTTTAAATAGCTGAAGTTGCAGGAGCACTGTAACTGCATTGAAAACAAAACAGGAGCCACAGATTGGGTGAAGCACTGGGATTCTTAGGACTGGTGCTAATAACTTTAAGGTAACAGGGTTGCTAGAACTATAAGTTATTAATTGTGTAATAGCTGAAGTTGTGGGAACACTGGGTTAAAAATCATACAGGAGCCGCAGATTGTGTAAAGCACTGGGTTTCTTAGGATTGATTCTAATAACTTGAAGGTAATAGGTTTGCTAGAATTCTGAATTAAAACCTTTAACCCATGAAAAAGTACCCATGAAAAAGTAATATATCCCCTTCAATCAGTGCTCGCACATCACTGAAAGTTAGATGGGAAAGAGGGCTGATAAGCATCACAATGCAAATGAAACAAGAAAAAGAGAACAATCCCCATCACATGTGCAGATTAAACATTTTCTAGTACAAAAATGCAGTGAACAGTTGGACCCCCCTGCAAACACTTTCCTCTATATTTCTGACTGTCTCATATGTCTGACAGTTATCACTGTCTCTGTGTGTGTGTGTATATATTTATCAGGCATCTAAGATATACAAATATAAACATATAACAATGAAATTTGCATTTTGCATACCTGGAAGGTCTGCTTAAATACTTTTGGTCTATTGTTGACATTAGCAGCAGAGTTAAAGATACTGATTGTATCCTCTGTCAAGCTATCTAGCTCTCTGATAGTGGACATGAACTGCACTGCTTCTCTTAGTTTGGTAGTAGGAGAACCTCTCATAGCCACCTGTTCCTGGGAGTTGCATCCATCCTACATCAGGCAGAAGTTATCATATCACTTTCCCAGTATTGTATCTGAGAGTAAGTTCTCCCATGCCCTCCAACAGCACTGATGTCGTCAACCACCTGCTGCCATATCCTGACTCAGCCAGACTGGTCTCTTCTACCTCTCCCTAACAGAAAAGCTACACTCTCTACATCAGTGTATCGGGGCTTGCAGGGTACATATTTCTTCTTGGGTGCCATATTCCTGTATGAGATAAAACAGAAAACAGGCACACAAGTATAATAATACACAGACAAGATGGCTGTGAACTCAGTTATGTATGAATACATGCATCCATCATGCACACAACAATTAAAAAGGTAATGCTCCCTATGACATCAAACAAGTTAGGGCACCTCCAAAAAATATATGTATATATTCTAAATCAAATATCAACAACAATCTATAACAGTTCTGCAATATAATACATAGCAGTGCTAATAATAATTCATGCTGTAGCATTAGAAATGTAAGACAACTCTTATAAGTGTCATTTCCACTTCTATGGAGGGCAGTAGGTTAGAAATCATAAATGCAGTACATTTTCCTTTCTGCTAATGCAGGTAAGAATGCAAGGCCTTACTACAAAGTTATACTACACTTATCTGCAGTAACATTGCAACCCACAATGAAAACAGTCTAAATAATATAGGTCAGGTAGCATTCTGTACCATATGTTTTCTAATGCAGACATAACTGATATACCTGGTCTATGCCAAAAGAAAAGGATTAAGAAAAAACATTAAAAAAAAGGTTTTGAACAGGCATTGCAATTCATCTTTTCATGTAACACTGAAAGCATTATGTAAGAAATACCACCATATTGTGAAAATAAAGCAGTGTAGAGAGCAGATAATCCTCCAAATGTTGTGTTTATTTAGCAGTATTGAGCTCCTTGGATCCAAACAGACTCCCCACTACAATACAAGGGCATTAGCTACATGACTACATTTATATAGACCTGTGAGCAATATGAGAATGCAAATAAGGCAGTAAATCATTAGCATTCATGAATTCCACAATCTGCCCTAAGTGTAGGGAATGTAAATAAGGTGTAACTAAGAGCTACACAATTGCATGCATATGCCCTAGCACTAGGGCATTGAGAAGTTCTACCTGCTAATCATTTGCAGGCATCTGTGATTACTCTGACTGCAGGAACAATCAGGGTTTCATAGTCTCCCCTCTCTAATGCACACTTACTGAGGTTGTGTTCGGGAGAACAGGCTTACCAAAAGATCTGAATGTACATTGATTTAGCAGAGCAATATTCATAACATTCAAATGCTTCATTCAATGATGACAGTTATTTCCCCCATGTAAGAAATGTTCATATTCCTGGGAGCAGTTCAAGCACTGGTACAGCTAACATATGCAAACATATGCAATGAAATAGAGATATAACTGCTCTGAAGAAAGCATAGATAAGGAAATGAGGCACCATAAAGAAAAAGTGGAATACACCTGCATTGTTTGCGCTCATTGTTTAATCTTATGTGAACACATGGTTATCCCAACTGCTGGCAAAATCACAATCGTCCAAACATTTCCTGTCAAGTGAGAAAGGACAACTTTCATATCTTGCTTCTGTTGTACTTTCAATGTGACGTGATACAATGTCACATTATCAGTACATCTAAACACTTTCTTTGCTTGCAAATATGTCTTTGCCTGTGGAAAATATGGGAAAGACTCTTCAATGATTGCTCTTACTAACCTTGTCTGAAGGTTCAAAGCCATGCAGGTTACTATTGCAAGATAACAAAGTTGGCTAAACATTGGAAATGTACATTTAAAGCACTTGAGTCCATTTTTTTTTCATTTGCCATTTGCATGCCATTTGGCATTGCACTTCCTTTGACTGGTAAGGGTTTTCACTGCCCAAGATTAAAATAACACATTTTATTCTGAATGGTATCAATAATGCAATTAAGACTGACATTGTAGCACTTTCTTCAGCAGTCTGGACAGTGCTGAGTGAAGAAATTCAAGTTGTCTCAGTGCTGTCTCTGTGACATAATGTGTATATATATTGAGCATATAGTAGCAGTAGAGGTGATGCAGAGTTGGAAACCTTTAAAAAAGGTCATTTTACTGAGGGAGCTCATACTAAATCTTGACACTCATTTTGGTTTACGGATGAGTTGATGTGAGAAACTCATGTAAGGTCAATATTTACTAAAAGTAACAGATACATAAGTAATTTGAAATTATGGCAATATTAACTATATAGTTGATTGAATAATGAAAACATTGCTTCTGCTTCCTGTGCCCCTCTCCATTCTCATGGTGTTAGATAAAGCCCTCATATTGTGAGACATACATGATAGCACTGATATAGCAAGGAGGTGTGAAAATACATGACAGAGAAAAAAGCCAACAATTATTTAAATTCAATCAATTGGTATATGTATTAATGTTCAGGCCGAACAAATAGTGCTTTCCAAACCAAATCCTGGAGGTAAACCCCCTTCCCTTAGCTGGGGGACCAACTTAGAAAACTTCTAGGAAAAACCTCACCAGTCTATAGACTCATGGCTTACAAGAAAGAACTAACAGTGTCCCTGATGAAGTACCATGTTTTCCAAAAGAATATAGTGGTGGAAAGATCCTTTGCAGTATTACACAACAGAAAGGCAGTCAAAAATGAAAGCGGGACTGCAAAAGCTGATTCTTGTCTGAAGATATTTCTTTATTTGTAAATACTACTTTACATGCAGATGAGCACTGCTAAGATAATGTGTTAAGGCTTTCACTTGTTCAGAGAAGGATGTTGTTTGACATATGTTTGCCTTCAGGGGTGGTGCCATCAGTAAGAGATAGATCACTACTGGGAGCATTCTCCATAACACTGTCTTGCCAAACAAGGTTTACCTATTTCCAAATCTTCCAACACACACACACACGCATGCACACACACACACAAACACACACACACAAACACACACACACACACACACACACACACACACACACACACACACACACACACACACAGACACAGACACACACACCACAAACGCATGCATACATTGGTCATTCTCTCAAGTTCAGTAAAAATTGTGGTACTCTAATTTCCTAAGGTTCACTACACAGTTAACAGAAAATGAAGTTTTCTCTGCTCTCAGTCGAATCTGTCATTCTAATGCCTTCTTCTGTAGTCGGTCTTTTTTATTAACCAACCAGGTCTTCATAGTGGATCCTGTTAATGACATGAAAAGTGAAGGTGTTGTGTCCAATGTTTTGCTTATAGTGCTTGACCAAGGAATTGGAAAAGATGCCTTTAAATATGTCAATGCAGTGATGTGCTATCCTGGTTTTTAACTTATTGATAGTCTTTCCCACACAAAAAGTAAGCTAAAGCTTGCATTGTGCTCTGTAAACAATTGTCTCAGAGTTGCAATTACTGTATCCTGTGCTTCAAAATTTCCTCTTGTTGTTGGCGCAAACGAATGCATCCTGACTGCTCATGAATCTGCAATCATATTGCAGAATTGCAGGAAGATGGGCTGCATTGTTAGGTAGCTTTCCTAAGCTGCAAGTTCTCTACTGGTGGTCTTCTTTCTACATAGTACTTTATGCACTTGTTTTTACAGATGGTAAAGGCTGGTTTTGGGGGATGATCTTATTCAGAGTGTTATTCTCGCTACTAATGCACCAGTTCTCCTTTATTGCTCTCTTAATGTTATTAAAGTCCAATGAATAGGTGAGCATGATGCTAGTCCTCCATCTATCATCATCTCTGTGTCTGGTGAGGTTGCAGAGATATCTGTCAGTCTCTTCAAATGAATGTAACAAACTGGGGTTGTTGTTTTCTTTACAAATAATTATAGGGTCTATTATTTGTTTAATGAAATGGTTACAACATCCCCAGGCCAGAAACTCTTTTTGCAGTTCTATGATGTTTTTTATAGTTCTACAATGATTTTTGTTAGTGAATCCTGGCTATCCTCCATTCTTATGATTTAATTCCATTTGTATTTGTTGTCAGTGGATGCATGTTGCTGTACTGGAGTAGCAAGTTGACTCGGGTGGGTTTTTGGTATAAGTCATTGGTGAGTAATTCTGTCTCCAGATTTTTACTGATCTAAATGTCCAAAAAATTAACTGTATAGAGGCTGTGGGTGGTGGTAAGTAGAAGAACATCATGGAAGTGTTGATGCGTTCCACAAATGACTCAAAAAGATCCCAGCTTCCATTCCAAATAATAAAGATTCCATCAATAAAGCAGAAGTAACAGGCTATCTGTTGGGAAAAGCGGGAAATATACATATATTCATCTTCCCTTTTCCCAGTGCAATGTTAGCCAAAGTGGCGACCATGTCTGCTCTCATCACAATCCCTGTGTTTTGTTTAAAATATTTACTTTTGAACTAAAAATACTTATTGTTAAGCAAAAGTTTAGCAGTCTTCCTATAGATTTAGATTCCCTGGACAGAGCTTCCCACTCCTTGTTGTAAGATTCAGTTTCTGCTTGTATGCAGTAATAATGTGGAAAGACTGTGTGCTATGCTTCGACATAAGTTGTGACCAAGATGGAGTCATGGCCCACTTGGATTTCCTTGATATTTCTGTGGAAGTCCATGGAATCCAGTTATGAACAAACTTTATTTATTTATTTATTTTTGGCTAGGGTCTTGATCTGCGCCTCCAAATATATTGAGGTACGTTTGTAGATAGAGCCATGTTGGCTATCAGTAATCTGTAAGGAGGGTCAAGTTGATTCTTGTGGGGCTTCGGAATGCCAAAAAGTCTGGGAGTCTAAGGTGAGTGACTGTCAAAAATTTACGTAGATCACTGCTTATAAGTCCTTCCTCATTAAGGTTTATGATTTCAGTTAGGATCTCTACATAGGCATATTTATGCTGCCCAGATCTGTGGTTTCATAATATGTAGGGGTGTTGAGCATAATCAGGATTTTAGCGTTATAAGCCGATGCATCAGTGACCAAAATGCCCCCTCCTTTGTCCGCCTTTGAGTTTCATTGTAGTTTCCTTCTTGTCAAGATTGTAAAATTTCCTTCTAGCAGGTTTGTTCAGTATTTTGCTGATATAAGCCTCACATTTGTTCTCAAAAGTGGTGATGGTGGAGCTGGAAGGGGACAAAAATTGCTACAATTTTTCTTTTTCGTACTGGGATACTAAGTATATTGGGGTCAGTGAGGTTGCTGTTGTCATGTTGTTTTTTGCCATGAAGAAATATTTTTAGGTTAAGTTTCCTTGTAAAACATTTCAGATCAATGATTTTGCCCATCAGCTTTCTCCTTTGGTATGATATAAAGGTCACCCTTCTGTTCAAGACTTTGCATTCAGTCTTGTTTAGTGGCTTTGTGGAATGGCTCCAAATTAGGTTCATAGTGCTTGCGTGTTGTTTCTCTCTTCCTCCGGCCTTGTCTGCTGTTGAAGGTATCAGAGGGGTGCAAGAGATGTTTCAGATTAATAGCTTATCTGAGCAGTGCTCATCTGCCTGTAAAGTAATATTTACAAATAATGTAAAATCTTCAGACATAAAGCAGCTTTCAGAGTTCTACTTTCATTTTTAACCACCTTTCTGTTGTGTGATACTGTAAAGGATCTTTCCACAACTATATTCTTTTGGAGATCGCAGTACATCAACAGGGACACTGCTAGATTTTTTTTGTGAGAATGGCCAGTATGCATGTATACCTCTCTTTCTCCCTCTCTCTCTCTGTCTCTCCCTTTCTCTCTCTCTCTCTCTTTCTCTCTCTCTCTCTCTCTCTATATATATATATATATATATATATATATATATATATATATGCTTCTACATTCAAATCTCGAAATACTGAAACACTAAATTTCAGTATCGCGAGATGACAGTCATGAAAATCCACTACAACAAAACACTAGAAAACTGAACGTCAGTATACTGAAAGTTCATAATACCGAATATTCAGTATGAGACATTCTGTTTTCACTTGCAACCTTCATCATAGAAATTAAATAGAACCACAACCACCCTCCCTACACCATAAAAAAGCAAAAAATACACATGCCAACAAAACCCTACAAATCTGCATCTAAGCAGGAGGGCAAGCCCCCCCTGCACCCCTGACCCCAGCTAATTATATATATCAACTCCAATGTCGCACTATTATGAAAAAAAGAAAAAAAAACCTACCGTAATGTGCCCTACACTTTCATTGTAAATATTCAAACCCATACCCATGAGAAACACACACTACACATCTACAAAAATCAACACTTTTACAACTAACTTTTACCTACCTGCACCAACCTACTCCTAACATGACCCAACAAATTAAAACAAAAAACATTTCTATACAAAATTCTGAAACACTACAAACCTACCTGATGCTTCTGCACATAACCTTACATCAGCAGCCATGTCTATATCCCAGAAACCACTATACCTTAAAGAGACAGCATAAAGTTTACAACAGGCAGCACCACAATTACTACACCATTGACATTCTCAGATTCATTATTTTGCACTTATGAGCGACTGAATTTTCGTGATTATCATCTCAAAATACTGAAATTCAATATTTCAGAATTTGGAGATTTGAAAGTAAAACTATATATATATATATATATATATATATATATATATATATATATATATATATATATATATATGGGACTACTTCGTAACAACGAAAGACCAGAAGAACGAAACGCAGAACACCGAGACGAAAACAAAGAAACCCCAGAACACTGAAAAACACGTAAGTTTCCAAAACACACATAACACACAAAAACATACACACAACTGCCACACACTGCTAAACAAAACACCCTACACTAATGATAAGCAGAGGGGTAAGCCCCCCTACACCCCCCACACACCCCTACTTTAATATTCTAACTCCGAAATCGCACAGACACACAAGGCAAACACGCACCCACACAGTACAGTCCCTCACACACACACACACACCACAGTCACAACACACACTTACACACATTTCCCCTCACAAGTACACTCACACACACTTACCTAAAGCAGAACACGAAAAGCGCTAATTCAAACTCCCATACCATTGGGATTTTGAATTTCGCACTTTTCAGTGTTCTGCTGTTTTGTTGTTTTTGTCTCGGCATTACGGATTTCGATCTTGTGATCTTTCGTCCAACTCAAGTAAACCCATATAGATTTTATACAGATATATATATATATATATATATATATATATATATATATATATATATACACTTTTCTCAGTAACCTAGATCAGTTCTTATATAAAAAAAGAAAAACGTAAAAAAAAAGATTAAAAATATAACCCCACAGCCTAAACAAGGATATTTCTTCTTTTGCCAAATGAATACTAAGTGAGCTCCTTGTCACCTACAAGGGACTAAATCAACCTTGGATTGTTAGCAATATCTAATCCACTTTAGATGAACACATCTAATACTGGAACTATCAGCTATAGGAATCAACACATGAATGTAGACCAAACTCCTGCAGGCAGATCTGAGGAAAGTAAAGGCAGCAGAATTGACTCCAGAAAGTTGAGACTTCTGTCTTTGCATTTAATGATAATTCAACATACCCAGCATTTTTAATCATTTTTGTTTTTGTCAGTTTATCATGGTATAAACTAGGAATGTAGTTTGCTGGAAGGTGATATCCATGCCTAGACAATACGTAGAATGCTCTTATAACAGAAAAAAATAACTGTAGTGTAGAAATTTTCCATTACAGTTTACTGCACTTATGTTTAAGATTCTTTGAGTAGATTTGGTATCTTTCATTAGATGCAATTAAAATATATCTGTTAAGTCTTTGGAAATGGGTGAAACTTGTTTGGCAAGGCAGTGTCCTAGAGAGTGCCCCAGTGGTGATCTATCACCCACCAATGGCACCACCCCTAAGGGCAGATATATCTTGAAGAACACCTCCCTCTCTGAACAATTAAAATAAGTGCATGTTGTTACAAGCTTGAACACATTATCAAATGAATGCTCATCTGCCTGTAAAGTTGTTGTTCTTCTTCTTTTGGCTTTTCCCAGTTAGGGGTCGCCACAGCAGAACTCCGGTCCACTAATGATTGGCAGTAGATTTATACAGTGCCAAGGTGCCAGCTTGAAGCCCAACCTTCAATGAAGGCATGCCCATTCACGCATGTCATTTGAAGGCCACTTGACCGTGGGGAGGACATGCAGACTCCACACAGAAGGAGCTCCAGCCAAGAATCAAACGAGAGAACCTCTTGCTGTGAGGAGACAACGTTAACGCTGCACCACCACGGCTTACTCATCTGCCTGTAAAGTAGTATTACAAATAAAGAAATATCTTCAGACATAAACAGCTTTGAGAGTCCTACTTTCATTTTTAACCACCTTTCTGTTGTGTGAAACTGCAAAGGATCTTTCCACCACTGTATACTTTTGAAGAACGTGATACTTCAACACGGACACTGGTAATATTTTTCTTCTAAGCCATCACTTTTTAGACTGGTGAGGTTTTTCATAGAGGTTTAATAATGTCCAGGCAAAACTTGCATTCAAGTGACACATTCATCAAGATGAATTGACAGGGGATGCATTGTTTGAATTCTGTTTAGAGATCATTTTGCACTTATTCTCAATATGTAAATTTAATTTTTAAACATCCATTTGCACTCTGCTTTGCATCACAAACATGGTTTCTAATCCTACCTATGAAAAAAAGTGACAAAGTAAATTTAGAGTACCTAATGTAGCACAAACATGCCTGGCTGCATTGCACAGCTGGCAGGACTCTGGATAGTAGTCAGTGAAGAATTTATACCTTTCATGTGACTTTTGTGGGGCACAAGGTGTAACTGAAGTGAAGTGACAGAAATAAGGCACAAGGTACATTCTTAAAATCCTGTTTAGGGATCACATTGCAATTATTCATAACATGATTTTTTTTCATTTTAATTTGCATTTGCTCTCCACTTGGCAGCATGCAAATTTAATTCACCATCTAAGGAAAAAAGTGAACAATTTAGTTTAGGCTGCCTTAAGTAGTGCAGACATGGCTGGCAACATAATTTTTCCTCACAACTCTGGACAGCACTGTGTAGAGAAATTCCATCTATCCATACCTATCTCTGTGGTACAAGGTACAAGTGCGGCAAGGTAAGATAAAGATCACAGTTGTTTAGGGGTTTGAATCCAGATATAAGATACTTTTACAAAGTATATAAGAATTTCATTTCTCACAATGTTTTGATGAGGACTGTTACAGTAAAAAATAATAATGTTAAACCTGTTTCTTGCAAGTAATGTATCAGTAAGGCTTGCATAACTAAACTGTTTTTATTTAGCATATATCATTAATGTTTCACATATAACCTCAAGCTAACATGTATTCAATTTCTTAAACATTCCAATGAGGATATTTAGTATAAAATGCACTTGGATATGTATGACGGGCACATTTCTTTTGTTATGATCATAATGACTCACTGCATATCCCAACTATGTGTTTACGACAAATGTCTTGTGAAGTACATATGTAACATACCCCAACTTGTATTACTCATCTCATTCAACTGCATCCATCATAAATATATTTACAAATAGAAACACTGACTTTTACATAGGAATGCATTCTCAGGACTAGTTAAAATCACACACAGACATACAGGCCTTACTGATGTGTATCTTCATTCATTCTGACATTAGTATATGTCTAATTACCATATTGAATGGTAGTTTTCTGTGGCAATGTCAACTGATGAGCTAAATTTCAATTTTTACAAGTTTTATCCCATAGGTTCAATTCCCATTTGCAGTTTAGAAAGGCTGTACATCTTTGTGCATAAACATTTACCAGCAGGATCTGAATTGGGTACCAATTCAGACAACATATTTTGTTAGTTTGACTTTTGCAGACATGGCTGGCAAGGGAGAGAGTGATACTAAATTTAGAGCACAAAGGTGGGGTTTTGAGGAGTCCAGGATATTTGTGGCACTCCCCATGAAGTGCTATAGCCAAAGGCTGCTGCAGGAGGATTATACCGGGGCTCAGTATAAAGCTGAGGCTTGGAATAGCTTAGCCAAGGTTGTATCAATTGCAACTTGCATTCCATGCACCAGGGAACAACGCTGTCACAACTATAGCAACCTTAAGAAAAGCAAGCATGACCTCCTAAGCTGCTGGACTGCAAACACCCATCAGTAAGTATACTGACCCATAACCATTACATAATATGGCATACATGATCTAGCAAGCCAGATAAGGTACTCCTAATGCTTTTATATGTATTTATTTTCTTTTTGTACTGTACACCTGCAGAGAAAATAGCTACAACTTGTGAGGTGCACTGGGAGAGGCTAACTCTCTTCAGAGAGGCATTGGGTAAGTATAACTCAGGTCCAAATTCAAGCCAGAAATTTATTTACATCCCTTCAAGCACTAGCAGCTTGAGCAGGCATACCTCAACCATGTTCTAAAGCATGCATGCCTTCTCTAGTATTCAAGCCAGAAATTTGTCTACATTCCTTCAAGCACTAGCTGCTTCAACAGGCATACCTCAACTATGTTCTAAAGCATACAAGCCTTCTTTAATAACTCTTGCTGCTTGCATTAGGATATGAGAACACAAGATTAAATGTGTATGGTTTCAGTACCAAGAAGGAGAAATTACTTTTTATTCTTGGAAAATAATTTATAAAATATTAACAGCAATAACATCTCATGAACAATTCAGTTATGGTTGTTTGTCTTTCGGCTTTTCCCAGTAAGGGGTCGCCACAGCGGAACTCCAGTCCGCTAATGATTGGCAGTAGATTTTTTTACGAAATGCCGAGGTGCCAGCTCGACACCCAGCCTTCAACGAAGGCACACCCATTTACGCACGCATGTCTTTCGAACGCTACCCTACCACTGGGAGGACATGCAGACTCCACACAGAAGGCACTCCCAAGCCCAGCCGAGAAGCGAATGGGAGAACCTCTTGCTTTGAGGTAACAACGCTACTGCCGTATCACCGTGGCAACCCTTCAATTATGGTAATTACAAATATTACAATTTGAATGTTATAGCCTATCCATCATAGAAAAATAAAGGCTGCTCTTTGTTATATGATAGCAGTAAGATTTGTTTATTTTATGACACATTATTATAGTTCTGGTTTACCTTGAAAATGTTAAAAGGCATCCCTTCAAAACTGGGATGGTTGAGTAGACAAGTCCAGGTCTCCATAATATCAAAGTGAGTATGGCTGAATCTACTTTAGTGAATGCCAGTGTGCATTCGCACATCTGAGGTCAATGTTTTAACTGGAGAATGCACTGCAGTAGGGACTGAGAAATATACCCTTTTCCTCAATGTATTGTGATCTCAGAGTTTGTATATATAATATGCATGGGGTGAGTTTGTATATATAATTTGCATGAGGTGTGGGAGCAGAGCCCCTCACATGGGGAGTGCAGTGGGGTTGCCCCCCTGCAAAACATTACTTGAACTTTACTGGATGTTAATGTCAACCTGGTAAGGTCGAAAATGTTAAAGTGTCATGTGTCGACATTACCAGTGTCGATATTTGCAGTACAAGATATTTTACATTTCAACATTTAGGGTCAGCATTTTGACTATTCAAAGGGATGCCTTTCAACATTTCCACCATATAAGAATGTGGCAAGGTGTGCAATAGTAAATTATGATAATTGTTTATGTATTGCTAAATAAAGTTTATTGAAAATTAAATTAAGACAAATTTCATGCATCTCTCTTTTTCTGTGGTTGTGGTTATAATTTATTAGCATTCTGATGTTTACATACCTTGCTGCTAAAAAATAAACAACCAACAGTACAGAGAGGTAGAACCACCAGTACAGCTTGGCCCACCATACCTCCAGCAGCACAGACACCCAGCACTTCAAGTTCACAACCTGTCAGTGTTGCCTCTACAACCCCTGTCCTACCTGCTCAAACTGTGGCAGGTAGCTCAGCCCAGGTCGCTGGCACTGTGGTACCTCTGGGATTAGTACCTGTGTAGGTGGTGATTTTTTTCACCCAGCAGGAGCTGATTGGGCTGGTGGTGGAGGATATAGTGGATGCGGCCCTTGTTACATATATTAGCAAGGTAGAAAAGGTCCTGTGTTGCATTGTAAAGCTAATGCCACATTTAGCACTGACCAAGGAGGCTGCTTCAGGAGAAAATGATTGCAGTTTTGAACGTGAGGACTAAATTCTCACTGTTCTTAAGCTAGATGTCAGTACTCCTTCAATGTCCCCTGCCTATCCCCAATCATGGTGTCCCTTAACCTTTTGTTTCCATCTGCATCCCTGTCTGTCTTGTATGTCCTGTATGTTTGCACATGGTTCCTAACCTAGTCTATATACCTGACCCCCATTATTAAGCACCTTTCCCAATATTACTTTTTCTCACAAAAAATAATAAAAAATCGAGCTCCTGTCCCACACAAACACAAACAAAAAATACCCCATACATAGCTCTCCACTTTGACTGTCTGTCATCTTGACACTTCTGATTTGGTCCAGTTGGATATAGAACATTATTCTGTTGTTGTCAACCAACACTGGTGTGGTGACTTTCCAAAGTCATGAAAGTGTGCATGCAAGTGTACCATTTATACTGTGAAGAAATTGATAGCAAGGTTCTCTTCTATGACCCTCCTGCAAATTCCTGTATTTTTCCCCTCTGTCTTAACCCGTGCTTACCAACCCCATTTTAACCACTGTCCTATCCACCCCTTTTTTTGCACATGTAATCTGGTGGAAAATTAAATTAACACACAACAGATGTGGCCAGAACTGCCCATTGAAAAGCTTTCACTTTATAACCTTGGTATTTGGGCAGAAGTTGGCAATGTGCATAACTGCTGAGGGAGTGTGAATGCTGTTTAATTTCTTATTGCAAAAGCTGAAGATTTAAATTTAATCTGCAGTAGTCTGGTTACTTTTATGCAAATGTGCTTAAATCCACTGCACTGTGAAACAGTTAAGGTAACAGTCCTTAGGCTGCTGCATGTAAAGAATTAGGTGTTTTGATGTGGCTTGCTGATATACTTACCTTGTCTGTCAAGTGATGCTTTTGCATAGTGACATGGGTTTGATGATAGATGTAGGTCAATGTATTAATTCATGACATTTAATATTACATTCATATATTTAACTGCAAACATCTATATTTCTCTCCATATACAACATTTCATTAATATCCCATTTGAATAGTGCAGAAAGACCTCATGTGCATGAACATTGCAGTTCCAGCAGGTAGACTTATTAAAACAACCTTATCTTGCTGATGGGTTCATGTTTACTGCACTCTCCTACCCCTTATGTCTCCCTAGAGCAAGCAATTTATTGTACAGAGCATGACATATTAGAGACGATTTAATAAGTAAGAGTAACACAACATACAGATGTTCCTACATGCACTACAAAACAAATTGTTGCTAGTCCTCACTGCATCTGCCTCTGTCTCTCTGTTCACCCCTTCTGCTTCAGTACATTGTCACTGTGCTTCAATTGTGTTATTTATATGCTGCAAAGTAGTAATTAATTTGTAGCCTGGTGAGATAATATGCACACATATGGACAGATTTTACACTACCTTCTAGTAGCTAAGTGTTACTGACTGTTTTAGTACACTATTTTAAGTGTACCTGTTGGCTATACATTGTTATTTGTCACTATTATCCTTCTTCTAACATAGGCTATTTTGTCCTTGTGTCCATTTCATCCTGACAATTTTATCTACTCTCGTCTGTATTGTTATTCTTCCACATCTGGATTTGCACAATGTCAGGTGCCAGAAAAAAAATGCAACTAAGGCAACATGGAAGTACACGGCTTATGGCAATAGCTTGTAATTATATTGCCTTCTGCTTCATTCCTCTGGTGCATTTCTTGCTGCTGTTCTTAGCTATGTTTATTCAGTTTAATGCATTTTTCAAGAAGCAGAAGAGTTGGATGTACAGACTACAGTGGTCAGTAAGGTAATTATTATGATTACATGCATTCTTTCCTGCTGAAATCTGCAGTGAAAATGTGATGTATCAAAAGTGTAACTTCCTAAATGCTGTGCTTAGATAATACTTAGATATAATTGCTTTCCTTTGAATGCTGTAATGGTTTGAATCCAGATGAATGAACAAATATTTCTGAATGTTTTGAATTACTCCTGTGGCTGTAAATGTCTGCAACTTTCCGTACCACACCATTGTCATGCTTCTAAATTAATTTGCTTGCCCCTCTTGTGACATTTGTGTGGACTTCAGCCCAGAGCAACATAGAGTACTGCTAATTCCCATTCTAAGTTTAACACTTCATGATATAATTGCGTGTGTAATAATACTTTACCATCAGCAGTGAAAATGTTATTGCAAATGATGTCTTTCTGCACTATTCAAATGGAAATCACATTATTATTTTAAGCTATGCCAGTCTTGCATTTCTACATTAAGGAAATCACATAATTATTGTTTTAAGTTGTGCAAGGTTTGCCTGCCTATATTAATTTTGTCAACAGACGTATCTTGATTTCAGAATCATGTTGAATCAGTTAATTCAGTCACTTAATGTATGCCTGGTTTACAGTGTTTACAAATACAACTGTGTTACAAGATTGGTTAACCTATTCTCACATAATCCATCACTGTTATTCTGCAGTGCATTGTCCATGTATGACATGCATGTTTGTCTTGTCAATGCACATAGTGCAAGTATGAGACATACAAGTGTGCAATCATTCTGGCATGAAGTTTCAGGAAAGTTTGATTGTTGATAGTCCACTGGTTTGCAAAAGTGAATGTCTATGGCATCCCATACTGTGAAAAATGTCAATGTCCCTCACACTAATGCAATGTATATGAAGGGCATTATCTAATTTTAGTAGATAAGTATTCAATTACATGTGGCAATCGTAGTGATGCTACACTCCTCTGCACACATATGTATTTGTTGCATAACCTATGATGCACAATACCATCTGTTCCAAACAGTGGATTTTCTGGAAGTACAAGTGTGCTGTTTCATATTGTTAAAAGTAGACTTCACCTATGGTGCTTGTGACTAATACAGTTTTATCTAGATTGTGTAACTAAACATGAAGGATGTTTAGTGCTCAGCATGGGAAACTTGTGCAATTGCATGTAATGCCTGGTGCTGAATCCACTTCCCCTGAAAAAAAATGCATTTAACCCTTCACACAGAACCATATCTCACTTTTAGTGAAACATCCTGTCTGAAACAAAATGATGAGTCCATCCTGACAAAAAAATGCACTCTCTCTCCCCTTCACAGTCAGACTTGCCCTGTGGCACTTGCAAATAATACAGTTTTCTAGATTGTGTAACCTAAAGAGATAGGAGGTTGATGTTCAAAAGCAGAAGCTTGGGTGTGTGACACTTTGGGCTGTATTCACTTCTCTTGAGGAGAATATATTTGAATTTGTATATTGATCCATTATCCAAGTTATTTCTGAAACATTATTTCTGTAACCCTTGATAAGGACATCATGACAAAAGTGCAATCTCTCATCCTTAAAAATCAGACTTCTCCCGTGGGACTTGTGACAAATACAGTGCTCTGTTGATTATGTAACTAGATAGGTAGGAAGTTAAGCTCTCAGCAGGACAAACTTGTATGAGTTTATGTAATGCCTGGTGCTGTGTTAACTGCCCCTAAAAAGAATAATTTTAACTCTTCACACAGCTCCCTTATTCCACTTTTTACTGAAACAAACATCCCTGAAACATGGTGATGAGGTCATCCTGACAAAAGTGCACTCTCTCCCCTGACATCCGGGGATGCTTGCAACTAATAAAGTGTTTTCTAGATTGTCTAACAAGATAGGTAGAAGGTATGATGCTCAACATGGGAAATGTGTGTGTGCTTAACACTTTGTGCTGTATCCAAATCCCCTGAGGATTTTTCACGCAGATCTCTTATCCCATTTTTTTCAGAAATATCCTCTCTGCAACACATTGATGAGATAATCCTGACAAAATTATAACATCTCTTCCTTTAAAGTCAGACTTCTGCTGTGTTGCTTGTGAATAATGCAGTGGTCCCTAGATTATGCAACTAGATAGGTAGGGGATTGAATGGTCAGCATGGGAAAGTTGTGTGGTGCTGTATTTGCTTCCCTTGAGAAGAATGCATTTAACTCTTCACACAGCTCACTTATCCCACTTTTTACTGAAACATCCTCTCTGAAGCACATGACAAAAGTGCACTCTCTCCCCATAAGAGTCATACTTCTTCTGTTAAGCTAGCAACTAATGCATTGTTTTTTTTAGATTGCTTAAAATTTAGATTGGATATTTGATGCTAAACATGGGAAACCTGTGCCTGTGCAATGCTTTTTGCTGTATCCATGTCCTCTGAGGAAAATGCATTTGAATTTGCACAGAGATCCTTTATCCCACTCTTTATCAGAAATATCCTCTCTGTTCACCATAGTAAGGTCATCCAGCAAAAGTGCATTCTCTCCCCTTAAGAGTCAGCGGCTTCTCCTCTAGTGCATGCATTTCTTACACTGTTCTCTAGAATTTGTAAATATGTAGGCAATTAAAATACAGCAGTGCTTAACTTTTACATGTCTGTGTGTGACTGTAAATGAACAAAGGATAGGTTTATACACATTTGCAATAGCAACTATTATAACTCCTGATATGTGTAAAACTCATTTTACCAGACACATCTCCTTGGCAATACGTTGCTAATGGCATCCCTTCATAGATGTTTGCCTCAATTGTACTCAGTATAGTCCTGTGGCACTGGTTGTCAATAATGTGCTGTATAATTGGTGTAGCTATAGGGTCTATATTAAAATCGTGAAACCTCACTTACATGAATGCAGAAGCATCGACACATATATAGCAAACCGTGAAAACACCGAATGCCCTAAAGTGTGAAATTCGAAATGTCGAATTGTCATAGTGGCCAACCCCACTGCCTGCTACGTACTACCTACCCAAACAAAATAAATAATCCACACTTCCCCATATCTACACTTCACCCATATATCCCATAGCCTAATCAAACATTCACTACACACAAATGTATCTAACTATAAACAAACAACGCCCAACTACAGGAAAAGTATAAATTACGTATACAGTCAGCTTCACAACTATATTACTATACATACAATTAACATTGTTATGTCCATGCCCTGGCCCAGCAATCAAGGAGTCTCAATCCTCACCACTAACACCAGAGAGGGCGTCTCATATGAGAGGAACGGATAACAGATACACACAGTAAAGTGCAATTTCCCTTAAGAGCATGCAGAGAGCAAAATCAGTCTGGGGATGGTCGCTCACTTGCTCCCCAGGTCCCCAATAAGACTTCCCACTGGCACAGCTATAGGGTCCAGATCTCTGCCTAGCTGGCAAGCTAAAACCTCCAGTACCCTCTCTGTCCAACCAGTGCTTTGTGTCCCTGCCCAAGTAGCTGATACACACACACACACACACACACATCCACACACACACACACACACACACACACACACACACACACACACTTTGAGGTAAGTATTTATACAACTTCACAGACAATCCTGGGACAGGCTGACACAAATTCTTCAGCTGTGCCCCTATGCCCAGACTACACAGTAGTAATTACTGCCACCACCAGCTAATAATTATCAGCCACCCAAAGGCACTTAAAAGGGTTTCCAATTATTACTGTGCAATATTATTATCAGATAGTAGTGTAACTAAGCAGTCTTAAGGCTTATTGGAAGGGCTTATTACAGGATCACTTATAAGCATGCAATGTACTATAGAGCTTAATTTATCTTTACATAAACCAGTCACAGTTGAAAAGGGTTTAAAATATTTAATAATAAATACTAAAAACACAAGACAGTACTACTACACCACAGTGCTATTCAAGAGTTCAGAGATCACACAGAAACTTAAAATAATTCAGTACTACAGTTCTGACATAACAGAAAAACACTTAGTGTAATCTTTACAGTCCTAGCTATTTTTACAAGAAAGCACACTTCTAAGATAACTTACTTAAGACAACAGGCAGAACAATAGGCAGGAAGCCTTCCTATAGCCGGACTGGAGCCGACTTGTAAAACATCAAAGGCAGTAATGAAATATTTTTAATTTCAAAAGAAAGATTGGAAATGCTTGACTTAGTTTTCCTTACAGCAGATGGCAATGTTGCCACATTGTTTTAAGTTCAACATTTCACATTTACAAATTATAGAATTATCTGCACAATTCTATATGGCTAGGCTGGCAGCCTTCATCCTTCTTTACCCAATCTTCACATATCTCCCCCCCCCCCTGGAGAACTCAAGCTAGTTTTTCAAGTGACCCTTGAGAAATGCTGCTTGAGAGGGTTAGGTCTATCTGAGTGTACCTCACCCCATTCCCTGTCTTGAGACCCCATCTGCATTGGCATTGCTACTCTCACTGCAGTGCTGCACTGACATATCATATGCTTGCAACCCCAGGCTCCATCTTATTAACTTGGCATTTTGCTGGCTGGCTCTGTTTAACCATATTAGGGGGTTGTGATCTGTCATTACAGTGAATTTTCTAAAATACAGATAAGGCTGAAGTTTCTGCAATGCCCACACTATGGGTGGACATTCCTTTTCTACAGCTGCATAGCATTTCTCCCTGGGTTGGAGCCTACGACTGAGATAAACCACTGGGTGCTCTTCCCCCTCTGAAGAAATCTGGCTAAGTACAGCCCCAACCCCATGGTTCAAAGCATCCACTTGTACAACAAATTCTTTGCTGTAATCTGGACTGACTAGCACAAGGGGTCATCCCAAAGCTTCTTTAAGCTTCTGTAATGCCTGCTCACATGCCAGGGTCCACACTACCTTATCTGGCCTGTTCTTCCTTGTCAGGTCTGTGAGGGGAGCAGCTATGGTAATATAACTGGGGACAAACTTTCTGTAGTACCCTGCTGTCCCTAAAATGCCCTCACCTGCTTTTTAGTAACAGGTGCAGGCCATGCCTGAATGGCTTCAACCTTGGCAGATTCTGGCCTTATCTTACCACTCCCCACTCTATGTCCTAGGTAGGAGACATCTGCCATACCCACCTGACATTTGCTCGGATTAATGGTCACCCCTGTCCTCTGTAGTCTGCCCAGCACCTCCCTGACATGCTGAAGGTGCTCTGGCCAGGAATGGCTGTAGATGGCAATAACATCTAGGTAAGCAAGGGAAAACCCCTCCTGCTCCTGCTAGGATTGATCTACCAGCCTCTGGAAAGTCGCTGTGGCATTCTTCATCCCAAATGACATCTTTGTGAACTCATACAAGCCAAAAGGAGTCAGAAAGGCTGACTTTTCTCTAGCACTGGGAGTCAAGGGCACCTGCCAGTAACCCTTGGTAAGATCAATAGTTGTAGGATACTTAGCCCCACCCAGCTGATCTAGGTTCTCATCTGTCCTAGGCATGGGGTAAGCATCCAACTCTGTGTGACTATTTCATTTCCTGTAGTCCACACAGAACCTGGTGCTGCCATCCTTCTTTGGCACCAACACCACTGGGGAGGCCTAGGGACTGTTGAACTCTTGAATCACCCCTAGTTACAACATCTCCTGTACCTCCTGCCTCAGAGTCTAACTCTCTCAGGCACCCTATAAGGGGCCTGCCTAATAGGCCTTTGGGGTCCTGTAACCACCTGATGCTGTACCAGGTGGGTGCACCCTGGTTGCCCAGTGAACACATTCCCAAATTCCTGCAACACTGCTCGGGTTTCTCCAACCTTGGTAGGAGATAGCTGCTGGGATATTGCTACCCCTTCCACTGAGGTGTCAGCCCGAGCCTCACTGAGGAGATTAGTCCCCAGATCTCCCTCAGACTCCTCCTGCAATCCACAGCAAATGCTCAACACAAGGGGCTCCCTATCATGGTAAGGTTTCATCATGTTAACATGGTACAATTTGTGCCCCTGCCATCTGCCTATCAGTTCCACCATGTAGTTAACATCACCTACTTTTCTTACCACTTTGTAGGGTCCCTCCCAAACTGCTTGCATTTGTTGTGTCTGACAGGAATGAGAACCATTACCTGCTGCCCCACAGCATACTCTCTAGCTCGAGCATTCCTGTCATACCACACCTTTTTCTGTTGTTGGGCTTTTGCCAGGTTCTCCTGAGCCAAGCCCATGAGATCCTTGAGCCTTGTCCTGAGGTTTAGGATGTATGCCACAATAGACTCCTTGTGAGTCTCTCACTCACCTTTCCACTCATCTCAAATTAAATCTAGAAGTCCCCTCACCCTATGCCCATACAGCAACTCAAAGGGTGAAAGACCTGTGAATTCCTGGGGAACCTCTCTGTAAGCAAACAACAGATGGGACAAATATTTGTCCCACTCCCACTTAAACTGATCTGCAAATGCCCGTAGCATGGCTTGATTGTAGAGTTTAACCTCTGAACAAGACCATTAGTCTGGGGATGGTAGGGGGTGGTCTTTAGGGGGTGGTCTTCGTGTGCTTCACCCCAAAGGACTTCCACAGACAAGCCAGCAGGTCTGACATGAAACTGGCACCTCTGTCAGTCAGTATTTCATTTGGGAAATCCACCCTGCTGAAAATCTTTAACAAAGCATTTGCCACCTTCCCTGCCTCAATGGAGGACAAAGCCACTGCCTCAGGATATCATGTAGCATAATCCACTACCACTAGGATATACTTGTTCCCTGTGGAACTTGGGTTACTCAGAGGACCCACAATATCCATAGCTACCCTCTGAAATGGCTCCTCAGTCACAGGCAAAGGCATCAAAGGAGTTCTCACCTTGTTTCTGGCCTTGCCTACCTTTTGGCACTGCTCACAGGTCCTGCAGTACCCTGTTACATCTCTGGAAATTCCAGGCCAATAGAAGTTCTGCATAATATGCCTCTTTGTATTTTTTATGCCCATATGACCTGCAAAGGGAATATCATGGGCTATGGCTAGAAACACCAAATGGTAGGCTCTAGACACTACCAACTGTTGTACTCTCTCACCTTCTAGCCCTCCCTCAGGGGTCCTCATAGGTTCATAGGTTGATACTAGGCTATCTGCCCTAGGGCATTTACAAGCCTAGCCAGAATGTGTTTGGCTTTCACCACCCTTCTTAGATTAGTTGACTGTGCCTCTATATAGTAGGTCACAGAAGATAGCCCATTTAAGGTTAGTTTACCATGCCTCTGTCTATCAGTGACACATAAGAGATCCCAGGGGTAAATTTACGATCTCCCATCCAAACATCAAGATTCTTCTTGAAGAGGGTCATTGAGGGGTTCTGTCTGACATGGAGTGGGATTTTGTTCCAGAGTGAGGGGAGCCTCTGGGATATGAATCTGTCCTTCCAGCATGTTCTATTTATTTCTGTGCTGAGGTTTAAGTCACTGGGGTGTGTAGTTCTGATGGATTTGGATTTCTTGAGATGGAGCATGCCCATTAATTCTGGGTTGGACATGGCTTTATATGTCAGGCACAGATCACCTCTGAGTAGGCAACTGAGTAGAGCTGAAGTTTATTTAGCCTAACTGCGTAGGGCATCTGTTTAAGTCCCTTGATCCTCTTGGTGAGGTACTTTTGGGGTCTTTCTAGTTGTAGCAGGTGTCGGGTAAGGTACATCCCAAATGGGGCATTGTATTCAATTATGGGCCTGATGAGTGATGAGTAGAGGGGCACAATGACCTCTCTTGATCTAGATGTGAACCCCTTCGTGATAAGGTGGGCTATATAGAATGTCTTTCTAACCACTTTGGCAATGTGATTGTCAAAGGAGAGATTGCAATCTACTTGGGTCCCCAAATCCCTAATTACTTCTTCCATACTTAATGGATTACCACCTATGTGGTAATTTGTGGGCACTTTGTTTTTCCCAAAGGGGATGCCTATGCACTTTTTGGCATTTAGCTTTAGGCCATGGCTCTGGCACCAGTTATCCATCTCTGTGAGACCATTTTGGAGGGTGCTTGTGTCAGCAGGTGAGACGATTATGGCCCCCAGTTTGCAGTCATCTGCAAACTTTGTCAGCCATAGTCCTCCTGTGTTAGCCTGTACCTCAGAGAAATATATACTGAACAAGAGAGGTCCCAGGACTGAGCCTTGTGGGACGCCACTTGTAACTGGTTTAGAGTCTGACATGGCACCTGCAATTCTGACCATGTGGGTTCTATCCCTAAGCCAGTTTGCAACCCATATTGTGACATAGGGGTTGATATTTAAGCTGGTGAGCTTATTTATGATGCCCGAGTGGGGTATTGTGTCGAAGGCTTTTGCAAGGTCAAGGTAGTCTCTGTATAGTAACCCTTTGTCCCAGTATACATATTCCCCCTTTCCTTGAGAATCAGGTGCCTCCCTAGCTACTTGCCTCAGGCCTTGCAATGTAGGGTCTGAGAGCTGAGACTGTCTCAGCTTTATCCTTCTAACCCTTCCCAGCCCCCCTTCCACAGGAAGTCTGGCATCCTCTGACAGCAGTGCCTCACTGTCAGCCTGGGTACTACTACTCACCTCTACCTTTGCAGTTACCCTGTCCAAGGGAACATCAGTACCCACAAGCAGATGTGGCTCACCTTCAGTCTCACTGCCACAGTGTAGCTCACTCCCTGAAGTAAACACCTCACCAGTCCTGGCTGCAAGTATGCAGTCTGTCTGGGTCAATCCCAGACTACCAGATCCACATGCTTGTCTCCTAGCCTGACCGTGTGTAACTGCATAAGTACATAGTACTGCCTCATCCAAATCCTTCCCTCTCAGGACATCTGCAGGATGGTAGTTTAGTACCCCTGGTGTCTCAAGACAACCTACTATTGGCATTTTGTTTTTCCCAGTAACTGGCTTCCCTCACCTTTGGTACCCCACCTTACCTCCATGGACAACTGTATGCCACATGGCCCCACTGGTTGCATTCAAAACATTTAACCCTAGCTCCTGGATGTGTACCTGGACTAGTGCTACTGGCATATTCTGTTACGGCAGTCTGTGCTGCCCACCATGGGTTCCTTTAGACCCATGAGCAGTACTGGGGGTCCCCTTCCTGTGCAGGGCTGCCCTGCTGGCCAGGTATAGGTCTCCCTTCTTCCTCAACTCATCTGAAGTAGCACATTGTGTATCAGCTAACCAGATCCTCATTTCCTCAGGCAAAGTGCTAAGGACTTGTTCCCTCACCAAAAGGTCTGCTAGCCCTTCAGAAGTGGTGACCTGACATCCACTCACCCAGCTATTAAAATAAGTGCTCAGTTTAGCAACATATTCACACACACTTTCGTCTGCCTTGCGTCTATTCTCATGAAACTTTTTCCTATACATTTCAGGTGTCAGCTTAAAACATTCTAAAAGACATTTTTTTACAGCAGTATAATGAAAACAGATAGAGTCAAGCATTTTAGCCAATGCATTTACAGCTTTACCATGGAGTAAGGGGGTCAGGAACTGTACCCAGAGCCTTCGGTAAACACTATAGTGTTTGCATACCCTCTCAAACATATGAATGAAACTATCAAAATTATCCCCCTCTTTAAATTGTAGAAGAAATTTACTGACCTGTTGTGCTTCTGGGGTCCAGTTACTCCCTTCCCCATTACCTCCATGACTCTGGCGAAGAGTCAGCATTTCCCTCTCATGCCTCCTCTGACGCTCCTTTTCTTCAGCTTCTATCTCCAAACACCTGGCCTTCAACTCAAGTCTCTTTAGCTCTAGGTGGATTTTTAAGTCCACTGCAGAAAGGTTGAGTTGTCCATTCTCAGGGGATATTGTATCGCCACTGCCAGTTTGATTGTCCTTCACAGAAAGGATGAGCTGTCCATTCTCCATAGGTTCATAGGTTGGTACTAGGCTATCAGCCCTAGGGCCTATACAAGCCTAGACATAACAATTCCCTGGCTATTTCTTCCCACATTATTTACTTTCCTGGACCCCTGTCTAGCAGGGCAACTGACGTGATCCCTGGGGTGAATTTCCTTTCTCCCATCCAATCGTCAAGGTTCCTCTTGAAGAGGTCCAAAGAGGCACTCTGCTTGACATGTATGGGCAATCTATTCCAGAGTCTGGGGAGTCTCTGGGTCAGGAACCTATCCCTCCAACATGTTTTGTTTATTGTGATGACAAGGTTTAGATCCCTGGAGCGTGTAGCTCTGAGGGATTGGGATTTCTTTAAGCGTAGCATGTCCAACAGCTCTGGGTTTGACATGGCCTTGTATGTTAAGCAGAGATCGCCTCTGAGTAGACGATATGCGACAGAGTATAGCTGGAGTTTTTTAAGACGGTCAGCATAGGGCATATGCTTTAGGCCTGTGATTCTTTTAGTGAGATATTTCTGAGGCCTTTCCAGTTGTTGCAGATGTCTTGAGAGGTACATACCAAATGGGGCATTGTATTCTATAATGGGTCTAATGAGGGATGAGTACAGTGGGACAATGACCTCCTTTTTTCTGGATGAAAAGTCCTTCGTGATGAGGTGTGCCACATAGAAGGATTTCCTGACTGTTGTGGCGATGTGGTTATCGAAGGTGAGACCACTGTCCACCTGTGTCCCTAAGTCTCTTATCACACTTTCTGTGTTTAGTGTACTGCCACCTATATGGTAATTCATGGATACACGTTTTTTCCCAAAGGGGATAACAATACATTTCTTGGCATTGAGCTTGAGCCCATGGCTCTGGCACCAAGCATCTGTTTCTGTAAGGCCCTTTTGTAGAGTATCCACATAATTTGAGGATTCAATAATGGCTCCCAGTTTGCAGTCATCTGTAAACTTTGTTAGCCAGAGTCCCTTAGTGTTGACCTGTACTTCAGAGAAGTAGATGCCAAACAAGAGCGGCCCCAGGACTGAACCCTGAGGTACTCCACTTGTCACTTGTCTGGAGCTGGATTTGGAGTCAGCTACTTTTACAGTGTGGGTTCTATCAGTAAGCCATTTAGCAACCCATTGGGTGACATAGGGATTAATGCCCAACTTAGTAAGTTTATCTATGATTCCAGAGTGGGGGATGGTGTCAAAGGCCTTGGCAAGGTCTAGATAGGCTGTGTGGACCACCTTACCCTTGTCCATTTCCAGTCTGATTGTCCTCCTGGATGCTGTTTTCTGATGCAGCTGTAACCAAGGCTGCAATAAAGTCTGCTTTAGTCAGGTTTCCATGCAGTAGTCCCCTAGCCTGGCACATCTCCACCAGCTGGTTCCTTGTCAGCTTTCCATACTCCTCTGCTGACATACTGCCTGCTCACCCTGATTAACTAAGCTAACAAAAAAAATAAAACAATTGTGATCTGAACTCTAAGTATTCACTGCGTGGCTGATTTAGAGAACAAAACACCTTCAGAGTTCATTGTACATAAGCTACAGAATTCACTCTACCCACACCACTACAAGCCAATTAGTATTTGCCAACTAATTAATATGTGATGTGGATATCCCAACCACTGCAAGCCACAATGTGACACCTGTGCCCTGGCCCAGCAATCAAGGAGCCTCAATCCTCAACACTAACACCAGAGAGGGCGTCTCATATGAGTGGAAAGGATAACAGATATACACACAGTAAAGTGCAATTTCCCTTAAGAGCACACAGAGATCACAGTCAGTCAGGGGCTTGTTGCTCCCCAAGTCCCCAATAAGACTCCCCACAGGCACAGCTACAGGGTCCAGATCTCAGCCTAGCTGGCAAGCTAAAACCTCCAGTACCCTCAATGTCCAACCAGTGCTTCATGCCCCTGCCCAAGTAGCTGACACACACACACACACACACACACACACACACACACACACACACACACACACACACACACACACACACACACACACTTTGAGATAAGCATTTATACAACTTCACAGACACTCCTGAGAAAGGCTGACACAGATTCTCCAGCTGTGCCCCTATGCCCAGACTACACAGTAGTAATTACTGTCACCACCAGATAATAATTATCAGCTACCCAAAGGCCCTTAAACGGGTGTCCAATTATTACTGTGCAATATTATTATCCAATAGTAGTGTAACTAAGCAGTCTTAAGGCTTATTGAAAGGGCGTATTACAGGTTCACTTATAAGCATTCAATGTACTATAGAGCTTAATTTATCTCTACATAAACCAGCCACAGTTGAAAAGGGTTTAAACATATTTAATAATAAATACTAAAAACACAAGACAATGCTACTACACCATAGTGCTATTCAAGAGTTCAGATAGCACAGAGAAACTTAAAATAATTCAGTAGTACAGTTCTGACATAACAGAAAAACACTTAGTCTAATCTTTGTAGTCCTAGCTATTTCTACAAGAAAACACACTTCGGAGATAACATACTTAAGACAGCAGGCAGTGCTGAGTTAGATGTCCAAGATCAAAATGCTTAATAATCTCTGGTTCTCACTGTTTAAATTAAAACTCCAGTTCTGATAAACATTAGATCATCTTTTTCACCCTTCCTGGAGTTCCCAGGCTACACATTAACTGCATTTACATTATTTTACACTTAGAGCAATAAAGGCCATTCCACATGTAAATTCTGGTCATTAACTTTAGCCTTAAAACAATAGGCAGGAAGCCTTCCTCTAGCTGGACTGGAGCTGACTTCTAAAACATCAAAGGCAGTGATGAAATAATTTTAATTTCAATAGAAAGATTTGAAATGCTTGACTTAGTTTTCCTTACAGCAGATGGCAAAGTTGCCACATTGTTATAAGTTCAACATTTTACATTTACAAATGATAGAATTATCTGCACAATTCTATCTGGCTAGTCTGGCAGCCTTCACCCTTCTCTACCCAATCTTCACAAACATAACCATACTTCTAACCCTAAAGTAAAGGATGCATGTATTACTATTTATGCACTTACCTTAACCCGCACCCTAACCCTAAGGTCCGTAACTATTGCGCACTTACATTAGGGAGCTATACCGGATAAGGGACAACTATGATGATTCGACATTTTGAATTTTGCACTTTAGGACGTTCGGTGTTTTCACAGTTCGCTATGTATGTGTCAACGTTTCCGTATTCATGTAAGTGAGATTTTATGATTTTAATATAGACCCATAGCTAGATAGATGGATGGCTCAAGTCCATCCCTGCTTAAATAGTGTGACTGTGATCACTATCATATATCGCTGCCCACCTCACAACCATCTTTATGAACTATATTTACAGTGGCATAGTGTTACATTAGCAAATCCTAGCACCCCCCTGTGGATGGACCATACAATGATAACATAATGCTACAATAATATATATTGCATTACTACATTAGTTGGAAGTTTGAGGCCAGCTGTGAGTGCGTCTTTTAAACTTACACTTTGTATTCTACTCTTCAGGTACATATATATAATATGCACTGGTACATTGTTATTGGGTATTTCAACCAGTTTTTAGCATAAACACCCAGCTAATAAACAGTGGTGATGTCATATATTTAACTGTGGACTGTCCCAGCTATACCTTAACATATTGTGTGGTGCTTGAGATTCAGGCACTAATACACAGACTGTATTTAGTTTGTTTAAATCCATCCATTACTACTTAGACTATGTTGTGTCAGTCTTACTGTGACTGTATATGTCACTAACACTGCTGTCCAATACACTGGAAAGAGCTCACCTGGACTCCGCCACAACTTGCTGCGATGGAAAGGTTAGTTTGTTTTTGCTTTCTTGTATTTTGTATTGTTTCATTACCTTCTTCTAGTTTGTATATTGTGATTTATTTTCTTTACACTGTGTTTTACTTGTATTCTGTTTTAATTGCATATTTGAACTAGGAAAGAGACTACAGCTTTGTCTCTTGTGAGTCACACAGAAATTAAGTTTTCCCCACCTCTCTCCCAAGTTGAATTTGTTGGCCATCCTACTGTATTTTATAGAACCAAAATACAAAGTGCCCACCCTCTTCCATTCTATATGACTCTTCTAAAGTGAATTGCTCTCCATTTAGATAGCTAAATCTGAAGTTACCAGCACTTTCATATCTAACTGCTTAGTACAAACTACAGCTCTTAAGATATCAACTCATTTTCCCATCTTATATTTAAAAGCTGCAACATATACTCCAAGACCACCAATTACTGGAGAGCCCACAATCTGTCTCTCGGTGGTCATCTTTAGATTACTGCTTCTGTTTTGCTTCTGGTGAGAGAAGGATCACAGAGACATTTCCTGGAGACTGCTGATCACAGGAAAGCTTAATAACTGCATCATAGGTGCCAGAGTGGAATCTGTGCTTATATTTTACTCTTGGTAAGAGATGCTTCTGGTTGGGCAGTGAGTGTCAGTGTTTGATCTTCCTGATTGGTCTGGTTGCTAATCAAGACATCTACCAGGAAAAGGCTACAAGTCTAGAGACCTTTGCAAGACTGTGGATCACCAAACATCATATGGCCTGCTTTCCGTCCTGGGATTTGTGTGACTCTTTTGCTTCTGCTGAGAGAATAAACAAAGGAGCATTGATTCCAAGCAGGGTGATGTTGTGGTGAGACAAGCACTAGTAGTAGCCAGAAAGTAACCATTCAGGTGAATTACCTATTTTCATCATGATTGACAAACTAAATATTTCTTTTCAGTAAATATTGATTTGCTTTGCTTCTAACCTCAGAATATCTGCCTACATGCTTCATCCATATATCATCAGGGCCTACTTATTAGTTTCCCCTCAAATGTTTGACAGTGCCTTGTATAGACTCAGACACCTTGAGTTGACATTCTTCCTGTAAAAGCACCATTGAAATTCTACCAGTAACTAGCTGCACACAGGACAACTAGTTTGCAGTGACAAGCACTGGTGTCAGAGTTGCAAACCAGATGTTGCTGACATTACTTAATATTCTCACTCCAACTATCTAATCCATAAAAAAGGGTCTGTTGCCATGGATATTAACTTTTCCATTATTTCTGTTACCAGCTTGGGGATCATGGGCATCCAGAGGCAATGCAGAAATTGTCTCATATTTACTGACAACCGGTTAATTCGCCAACAAACTTATATGGTATATGATCAATGAGGTAGCAATATATGTGTCAGAGTAGGGCAGTACATGTGTGACATATGCCAGCATAGTTAGCTGGAATTTTATAAAGAACTTTGTCATTTAACTATCACATTGAGTTGTACAGATGCTTGTGTTAGAAATGTATTTGTAAAGTTGCTTGTGTTAAAAATGCATTAGCAGTGGGTACTGCCGGACAGAACTGAGATATACATGTATGTCAGGCAGTATTATTATAACTGATTAAATGTATATGTTTTAAAAGAGAATTCTGGAAGGGAAGAGTCCAATTTTGAAAAATAGATTGAAAATTAAATTATTTGATTTTAGGCCATAAAGATTTTGGGCGGCCGCGGTGGTGCAGAGATTAGCGTTGTCGCCTCACAGCAAGTGGTTCTCTGGTTTGATTCTTGGCTGAGGTGCCTTCTGTGCAGAGTCTGCATGTCCTCCCTGTGGTTGCATGGGTTTCCTCCGGGTGCTCAGGTTTCCTCCCACATCCCAAAGACATGCTGTAGGTGGATTGGACACTCTAAATTGGCCCTAGGTATGAGTGCGTGTGTGTGCCATCTGTGGAAGGTCGGGTGCCAGGCTGGCAACTCAACACTGTAAAACTACACTGCCAATCATGAGCAGACATGTGTGTAATATTTGTAATTACCATAATAAAGCCGAAAGAAGAAGAAGGCCATAAAGATTTTATCTTACGAGTCTTTGGATTAATTAACAGCATTTTAGTCTTCTCTTGAATCTGGTCAACTGAAGAAAAGTCACAGCTTATCCTCCTGAGTTATGGAAAGCAGTGATCATTTAGCCTCTTCATGCAGATGGTCTCAACTCAGATCCTAGGAAGTATAGACTCAGCAGACTAACAACCCTAATTTGCAAAGTTCAAGGCATATTTTATCTCAGTTCATAAGTTTCACAAAAATCACATTGACTTAGGCCCACAAAATGATGGTTTTGTTAAGGGGAGATCATTTCTACTCAGGTTAGTAAACTTCTTTGAGAAAGTCACTGAAGCTGTAGATAGTGCCCATGAAGTTCATGCATTCTGCTTGGACTAAGCCAATGTCCTTAATATGATTACCCATGTTAGAACTGTAAATCAACTTTACAGCCTAAGCATGATGGATAGAAACCCAACTTGACTGAGAGATCTATGCAGTTATAATAGCAAGTTCCATCTCAGAAACCAAAAAGGTGACTTGTGCTGCTCCTACAAGGACTTCTTCTGATGATCATGCACTTTCTGGATTACTAATCCACTAACCCCAATATATGTCTAACTACATTTGCTGCTGTCTTTGAGATGGATGTTGTTATTCACTCAACGTCTAATTTCATATTACAAGAGCAAGTGATAAACCGCACAAATCAATGCAGCATTAGAAATGTGCTAATGAACAGAATTTTAGCATTGTCACTTTTAGTAAATAAATTTCACCATCAGATTACCATATAGACAGCACACCACTCTAGACTGCAGCCAGAGATATTGGCACTGTCAGAAACAATTCCCGATATTTGGATTACTATGTAGCAACAGTAGGTTGGCTATCCTTCCATCCATCCTAATTACTAACCACATTATCTCATCCAGGACAATAAACGTTATTTTTCTTTTACATTCTTCCCTGATAATACTATATATAGAATATAATGCCCCTTTTAGTATGTATGTATCCAAACACATCACAAAGCTGCAAAGACCTCAGAGGGTCGTACCAAAAAAAAAAAAAAGACTAAATATCTGCAGCTACTATGACAGGCCTGAAACTCTGTTTCTGGATTCTGGCTCTAAAAGATTTGTATGTGGTGAATCATGTCTGGCATTCTGTGCTATTAAGGAACTAACACTCCTTAATCTCCTGCACCTTCACAAAACAAATAGCTCTATAAGCACTCAATCTAAGGACTTGGATCTACAACAAAAAATAAAAAATACTCTCAGGAGGGGCTGGTTCTGACTTTACACTTCCTCTATGTCTGTCATAATCTTCCAGTACATAAAAATATAGTGACACCTTTGTTTATTTTAAGCAGAACTTTAAGATTGAATATATGTAGTATATATACTTACTCTGCCTTCCATGCACAATCTATAAAATTACACAAAATCTACACTGAAAGGAGATCAAGTAGGATTTCCACCTATCCGGTATTTTTCCAGACTATCTGGAAATTAGAATGATTCTCCGGTAGTCCAGAAAGCACTGTGCAAACTTTGGTATTCTGTGCAGAAGTGTGGACAGAATGATAGAGTGTGTTAAAAAGCATAATTTTTCACAAAAAAGCATCGCTAAAGTGATGCTGTGGAGTCTGAGATACTCCACAACAACGAGAAAAAGAATAATGCTATGTAGATTAGGCAGATGAAAATGGACTAAAAGGGACAGTCCACCCTAATGACATATGTGTTTATGTCATAAAATGAGTGTGGTTGTGGGTGGGGATGGGTTAGACCTCGGCAGAGTCATGGGCAGATTTGAGGGTGTGGCTTTGGTACAGTGTTCAGCATTGCAAGAGGTGGCATCCCTAAGTTCAAGCATGGAGACAAGCTAAATACGCAGGCATGGAGCCAGGCTACATATGTTTACTGTGGTTGTCTTGTCATTTTTATTTTTTTTATACAATAAAATTAACTTAAGAATACTCATTTCCTTAAAGTAGTACCACAAATACATGTCATTTATATAGTGCACATATAAACATTGGTCATTAATGATGGCAGTTAACCAGTTTATCCAGGGTCCTAGTCTATCCCTGCAGTTCATTCTCCATCTAGTTTATTATGTAGTTATTTGTATCATCCATCAATCATCTCATCTATAAGCAATATAGATATTTGTCATTTATATCTTATGATGAGAAAACTGAGGAGGATGCTTCATCAGAGTAAACAGTATAAGTGTGCAACTCTTAACCAAATCTCCTTTTCATCACTGGAGTGAATCTCACCTACTCCATATGACTAGGAGCATCTCTCATCATGGCCAGCTTTTTTTTTCATTCATAAAACTGTTAGCCCGGTTTTTACCAAAATTATGTTCACTGTAAAAGATTAATAATTGTTCTTCATGAAGCAATGTCAGAGGAAAAGCTATTCCCCATACTTTACATTTTTCCTCTTGTTAGTAGATATCAACCCCATTGGGGAAGGTATAGATTTCAGTTTCTTCTCTGACATGTGGTGACATAGCCCAAAACCCATATCCTTTACCCCCACACCTTACTTGTATTCTTTCACTCACTAAGCTGCAGTCAGAGCTGTGCTTGGAATGTGGCCTATTTTCATCAGGATGCATCTATCAGTCTATCTGATTTTAGAATCTCATCTCCTCTGAAATCCTACTTTGCACCTTCCAAGCTTAACCTTCCTTAACCTTTAAAACTCCTTTTTCTTATATATTACTTATTTTTAATGTCTTTCGGCTACTCCCTTTAGGGGTCGCCACAGCGGATCACCGGTCAGCAGATTGAATGGCAGTGGAGTTTTTACCGTGTCGAGTTGCCAGCCTGACACCTACTGCATGTCTATAAAACTCATTCAACTACAGGGAGGACATGCAGACTCCACACAGATATTACTTATTTTTAATGCTGCACCTTAACTATCTGACTAGCTGTAATCTCCCTTAATGTCCAATGAACTAACCATATATGTAATTTAAACAGCCTGACTCTTATAAGATGCAATGTATCTGGTCTGCACTAAGCTGGATATGTTACTATATGTTTGTTTGTTTGTGAGCGAGTGACTTATATGGCACTTATCCACATGGTCCATTTTCAACAGAAAGCCCAAAGCCTCAGTTTCCTTACTGATTCTCTTGCATATGTACCTCATGGCTTTCTGCATATATTTGCAATATAGAACACTGTTCAAAACTAACCTCATAATCTGAGGCCACATTATGTCAACACTAAGTCATTTTTGTCTCAAGTAAAACGTCTTTTAACATCCTTTCAAACGAAAGAAAAAATCTTAAATATAATTACAAATAAGTCCTATCCTGCTAAATAAAATTAACCCCCCCCAAATTATCTTCCAAATGTAACTGTAGTACATCCTGTCTTGTAAGTTCTCTACCCATCTGACTGACAACAACTTAAGTCTGTGACCCCTTCACTTAATGAACTTCCCTCAGCACTATTTTTTTTCTAACGGTTAAAGTTATTTTCTATATGTGTGAATTTGGGCCTATGTAATGGCCCTATAAATAAAAGAATGTTTTGATAAATCAGACCCTCTTGCAACTAGTATGAAAAAATAAGTATGTTATGTGATGCCAATGCTTATAATATCTATGCTATTTAAGCTTCTATTTTGTTTCTTCCCCTTTAGCCTCCTCTTTTTTTCCCCCTTCTCTGTTCTGTGTATAGGCCATCTTATATATTAATTTAGCATTATATTTTATAAACCAGTCTTCCTTTCCTTTTTACATTTTTATTTGTTATTTTTTATCTGATATAGTGAAGGAAGGTTCTAGATGCCCATGTAACTATTCATTTGATATTCTCTGTTGATGACCCCTTTCTGGCCATATTTACAAACCACTAAATATATTCTAAACAACTGAGCCTAGTAGTGTGTTGGGTTAATTCCTGAGTGCCACACCGCCATCACCTTTCCTGAGGATGATGTAAACACCATTTCTTACATCAAACATTTCTTCAGAGCATTCACAGTGTAGCGGTCCACCTATCCAAGATGCATAATCTTATATTCTTCTGCCTGAGAATACTCTGCTACCCTTTTTTATATGGATCCATCTTTGATTCCTCTAATCACATTGCCTTCTGTTGAATTAAATCTATCACATCCTCCAAATCAGAAATTCAACAGCTCCATCACCTACTCAACCTTACAGTTTATGTCCTAAAAGCCCTGTGTTCCAGGTAATTGGCCAACATGGCTAAGGTAGTATGAGAAATAGTCCCTACTGATATCATGAAAAAAATCCTAGAGCAAAGCAGCAATTTCATTCTAAGTTGCATCTGATTAGTTCGACAGACTGTGTTCTGATCCATTCTCTTAGCATCCTGTCAAGCAACACAATATTTGGTGAAATTCACCAGTCTCTGTATACAAATGCAAAGCTAAGCACTGCCAAATGTATTCTGCCTACTCCATCTCTTGCCAGCTCTGCTCTATGTATCTTAAAGCCACTTCCAATGACAGCTGCCTATACTACTACCCAAAATGCCCTGCATGACACATTGTTATTTCTGAGAGCTAAAATCTTATGTTCCTCTAGTGAAAAAAAAAACCTGCATGCATTTGTAAGTTACCAATATCTCTTGTGGGACTGCTTTTTCATGCTGATATGCACCAGTGTCGGGGAACAAAGGTTTTACAACTGCAACATGGAGAGACTATCAGCCATGTTATTAACTATATCTCAGAACTTTTGCGAAGGAAAAACTACTGATAAATTCTTAAACTTTGCAAAAGTAGTGCTTCAAAAGTGATAGTGTCCTAGGACTTAGATACTGTCCTAATTAGAAGAAATACCACAGCTTGTTTGTTTGAGGAAAGCACAGTTTTGCTATTAACTAACTTATAGCCACATGCAAACACTGCTGCCCAAACTGGCATACATTCCAAAAAGGTTCATAGGTGTGTACTAGGCTAATGGCCCTAGAGCCTTTACAAGCCTAGTCCATAGGATTACCCTAGCATCACACCACCTGACCTTAGTTCCCAGTGTCTCTGTCGAGTAAAGCCACTGGAGTGATCCCTGAGGTGAAATTTTATTTACCATCCACTCATCAAGATTTCTCTTGAAGAGGGCCAGTGAGGTGCTCTGCTTGACATGTATGGGAAGTCTATTCCAGAACATGGGCAGTCTGTGGGTTATGAACCTGTCCCTCCAGCATGTTCTGTTGATTGTGTTAATAAGGCTGAGGTCTCTGGAGTGTGTGGTGTGAAGGGATTGGGATTACTTTAGATGTAGCATTTCTAACAGAGCTGGGTAGACATGGCTTTGTAAGTCAAGCAGAGATCACCTCTAAGTAGGCGATATTAGACAGAGAATAGTTGGGAGTTTTTTGAGTCTGTCCATATAGGACAAATGTTTAAGGCCTAGGATCCTCTTTGTGAGGTACTTTTGTGGCCTCTCCAGTTGTTGCAGGTGTTTAGTGAGGTGCATGCCAAATGGGACATTGTACTCAATGACTGGCCTAATGAAGGAAGAGTAGAGGGAGACAATGACCTTTTTCTTCCTGGATCCAAAACCTTTAGTAATGAGATGTGCCACATAAAAGGACTTTCTGCCCACAGTGGCAATGTGTTGGTCAAAAGAGAGGTTGCTGTCAACCTGTGTTCCCAGATCTCTTATAATGCCTTCTGTGTTCAGTGGACTACCATCGATGTGGAAATTCATGGGAACTGGGTTTATCTCATAGGGGATGGCAACACATTTTTTGGCATTGAGCTTAAGGCCATGGTTCTGACAACAGCCGTTGGTCTCTGTGAGGCCTTTCTGTAGGATGTCAACATCACTTGGGGATTTAATAATAGCTCCCAACTTGCAATTGTCTGTGAACGTTGTCAGCCAGAGTTCCTTCATGTTGGCCTGGACTTCAGAGAAGTAGATACCAAACAGGAAAGGACCCAGGACTGAACCTTGTGGGACTCCACTCATGACTGGTCGGCAGTCTGACTTGGAGTCAGCTACTTTCACACTGTGGGTTCTACCTGTGAGCCAGTTTGCGACCCACCTAGTAATATAGGGGTTAATGCCTAACTTAGTGAGTTTTTCTATGATTCCTGAGTGGGGAATGGCATCAAAGGCCTTGGCCAGATCAAGGTAGGCTGTATGAACCACCTTGCCTTCATCCACAGCTCTGGTGACTGACTCAAAGAAGTTGACCAAGTTGAGCAAGCATGATCTACCTTTCACAAAACAAAACTGTGTGGGATCCAGAGTTTGGAGATTCCCTATATCCTTGTTTATTAGGTCCATGATGATATGTTCCACAGGTTTGCATATCAGACTCATTAGGCTAATGGGGTGATAGTTCCCAGGGTCTGTAGTTGCTCCTCCTTTGTGGAGAGGGGTGACTGTAGCAGTGCGCCATTCGGTAGGAACAAAGCCTGAGGTGAGGTTGTGATTGAACAGGTCACACAGGTGAGGGGCCAGTTCATTCTGTAGTTCATGTAGAACACAGCCAGGGATATTGTCAGGTCCCATCGAAGCTGTATTCTTGGCCTTGGACAGTGCTGTTTTAACTTATGCAGTAGTAATACTGGGTGCCTGGCAACCTACTGGTATTGTGACTGGTCCTTTAGGGAGGGTAGGGGTAAAGTTGGCACTGAATCTGTCAGTCAGTATATTGGCAATATTTGTTGGCTCCATATAGGAGGTACCATTGTACATTAGCTCAGAGCAAATCTGGGTATTGCAGTGGAGATTCTTTACATAACTATAGAAGGCCTTGTGGTTGTCTTTATTATGTGCTGCAATTGTGTTTTTATAGCTAGCATTAGAGGATTTGATGAGGGATCTCACCTTTTTGTTGAGACTGATAAGGATGTTTTTCCAGTTTTGGGACTTCACCTTATTCTGCATCAGTTTCTTCCTTCTGTTGTAGAGTTTGTTTATGGCAGGGGACCACCAGATTGGCTTTCTTTTTTTGGAGGAGAGCGTCTTGGTTCTGTTGGGTATGGCAAGATCCATGCATTTGTGTATGTTTCCGTACAGTGCATTGGTGTATGATTTGGCAGTCATGAAACTATTCTCCATTTGCATAGTGCCGTGAAAGTCAGCCACCTCCAATTTTAGGAGCCCAGAATTAGCTTTGGAGAAGTTTTTCATGGTAGTTACCTTTGTGGTGGTGGGGGGTGGATTTCCAAGGTGATTTGTTTGTGGTCAGATCTAAATAGGCAGGAGTTGACTATTGGTGTAGAGCAATGGCCGCCCATGTTAGTAATGACCAGATCAAGGATGTTGCTACCTCTAGTGGGAGTAAGAATTAGCTGGTCCAGGCATTGGAATTAATGAATTCCAGAAAACATTGGGCAACTGTATTGGTACATGAGTAGTTTTCCCAGTTAAAGGAGGGGTAGTTGAAATCACCCAGTATGAGTGTGTTAGGTTGGACCCTAATATTCTCCAGGATGCTTAGGAACGTGGAGTGTGAGTCTTTGGACATGGTTGGTGACCTATAGCAAGCTACGACCTGAATTGCTGTCTTACCCAATGTTAGCTGCACCCGAAGTATCTCAGATGTGTTATTTTGGGCTACGTGTCTAGGGGTGTGCACATCCTTTATGAATATGGAAACACCACCACCTTTGGAGCTTCAGTCCAAGTTCTGGTGTACCCAGTGCTGTGGCCAGTGGTAAGCAAATGACTTCCTTTTGAAGTAGCTACTTATACCTACTGGCCGTCAAATGTCTGTATTTAACTCCACATAATACTGCTGTCAAAATACATACCATTACAATCCATTAAAGACTCAGTTCAGTTCAAATAGTCAAACATCTAATGCTGTGGTGTTGCTGATATGTGTATTTCAGCAGATTCACCCAAAACTGCCTCACTACTCGGCCTAGAGCTGCTGCTCTAAAGACAAACAACACTCCCTTTGCTTTTGTTTTATTTATTTCATTTTTTAATGTATTTATTTATTCATCTATTCATTGTATTCATCAATCTAATCTTTTCCTTTAGGAAGTTTTTCACTGAGGTATTTTAAATGCTTGTAAAGCTATATCAATTTTTAGCCCTGTCTGTTCCTTCCAATGTATCTGCAGCTAATGAAACCCCCCTCACATCTGATGCAGCAGTCGCAAGACCATGGTGCCTTAATTAGCAGAGGTCTTCCATTCTGTTATGTTCAAGAAGTCATCTAAGTAATGTACTGCTTTCCTTGCCAGGTTAGCTGACTTTCAAATCCATTGCACTGTAGTGCTGAACTTCCTCAATGTGGCACAGGAGTAGAGTGGCCCTTCTCAAACCTCAGCTGAGGGAGAAGGAGGAAAGTGTTTGAATAAATACCAGCATCTTATAAGTGCTCAATTGTGGTACTGAATGAAATGACAATATTCTATGTTGACACTGATGATCATGCCACCACAACTCATGACAACCTGGTCCCAGGGCAGCTGCCACCTTTGCTCTGTCCTAGCTATGGTTCTGAACAGGATACTGCACAATTCATGAACATTACCAAAACAGTAATATTTATCTGTTTGAGAATCAGGTGTCTCTGTTGTGTACACATGGACAACAGGTGGAAATCTCCCACCTCCCTATAACGATTTTTACTTAGTGACCCATTATTGTGGCACCATGGGTGCTGAATGAGATGATATCCCTGGTGACACTTCTTTGTGCCAGACATAATGTGAGAATCTTAAACTGCTTGAAGGAGAATAATCAAAGATACCTATTACCTGCTTAGCCTTACCTCTTTGATCAGCTGCACTCATTTGGCAATATTCTTACCTGTTACTGACATCACATGTCTGTACATATCACTATATACACCACTGCTTCAGCTTACAAAAAAGAAAAAAAAAACACTTAGAACCCAGTGTCAGGAAGTGCCCTCCCACCTTATTTGGGTAATGTTTTAAGTATCCCACATTTATCTGTGGTGATAATCCTTGAACTGCAGGGGATTCATCTCCCATGTGAGTGGACCCCCAAACTCACCCTCTCATGTCAGCTGGTGATCCCACTTTTCTCCATTTAGCTGCCTCACTAGCTGCAGATGACTATCCATACTGCCTTCCATCTTATAACCTCTGAAGCCTTGGTGGACGTCACCACATTTTTGATAAACATGTGGGAACTGATATTCTGTTGATTTGCACAGGGAAATGAATCATTTTACTTCATACTTTCCTCATGCTTAAAACATCTGAAACTCAGGTGGACCTCACTGCATATTGTGCAAACATGTGTAAACTAAAATATTATCCATTTGTACCTGGTGATGTTGAATGCCCAGCAGGACTTACTGGTCTACTTTGATTCCTTGCTTCTGCCAGCTAGTAGGACCTTGACTACTGTAACACTGAGAGAGGTATCATGATGCCTAAGCTCCCATGTAAAACTCTTATCATTTGCATTTTCCATTTAACTATTGTTCAAAAAGTAAACAGGCCTTACCACCCCTCATTTACTACACTCGCTGTATAATAGAGAAGAATGACAGAATGAAGATCAACTGCTTAGACCTCTTTTCTAACATTAGCATTATTAAATACACAAAACCTTAGACTTAACTGTCCCATGTCCTCACCCTGATACTAAACGGTCTCATCATGCAGTAACATAATGCAGATCATGGCTGTCTTATTCAGCAGTCCTATATATCTCATCCTGTTCCAACAACTGAAATATCTCAGCAAGTTCCCCCTCTCCAAACCTTCTGCCTTACTACTTGAGATAATTGTGTAGCAATAGATACCAGCTGCCATCTTTCAATGCTATCATCCATACTGCCTATCTTTTCCCAATTTTTGCTAACAAGACAATCTAACAAACACCCTTCTTCTTTTTCTTTATGAAATAAATACTCTAAGGGAAATGAAAAAAAACATAGCTGATATCCTGCTGTTAATGCTCGTTGCTGTGAACTCCAGTTCTGCCACTTCAGAAGCCCTTGGTCAAAAAATGGATCCATGTCATTATGTAAATATTCCATACTGCCTTCAGCAAAATACATTTTACCTTGTTCCAATATTGCCCGATGAATAACTCCTTCACTTCAAAATCTGCTGATCTCATTTCAACTGCCAGATCCTGTACTCTGTCTGCATATATTCCATTGCCATATTTGTGACTTTGATCAAATGGGTTCTTCACCTACCTGTCTTTTGTCTCTTTCTCTTCTCCTTACCACCCTCTATGGTGGCTTTCTCAAAGTCTAACCTTGTAAGGAACTTCTCAGATTCAGTCATTATTTCTAAGACCCTCCTCAACAGTGTCTCTTCTACCATCATAACCTTAGTCCCAACAATGTTCTAGTGGATGGAGGGAAGATAAGCTGTACTGTTTCTCTTCCACAACTTGTATTTCTCTCTATCCTTTTTTCTTGGTGGAAGACGAAAGGAGAGGCTGGGCATTGAGTAATGCAAATTCATCAATGATATGCCCTTGTCCCATACCTCCTTGATATCCAGTCCTGAAGTTCTGTCTGGTCATGAGCCAATGACAAAACAACCTGTGCTATATCATTCACTTTCTCTTAGCACTTCAAACCAGGCTGAAAGAATCAAACAGCGGATTACAAAATGGAAGTCTACTTCCCAATAACAGCCTTAATCCTTTGTACTAAGCAACTAGGTGGATGATATAATAATGAGACAATATAGTCCGCAATGATGACCATCAATATCAGTTTGCTTCCTCATTAACCTTTCCAACCAGCCCAACTACCTCTTCATCCATTCAAACTTAGTTACACATATTCTTTTCCTGTTCTTTGTATACATACATGTAATTTAATACAGATTCCTAGATTTATAGGTATTTACTAGGCTAACAACCACAAGGGGCATACATCCCAAATCTCTGACAAGTTTTGGTACCCTTGATAAGTGAAAACAGGGGCTTGGCAGACAAAATATTTACAAGCAGGGGCCTGGGGGATGAACCATTTACAGGTTGCCTCTTTCCATTAGAGACATAAGCACCAAGCCAGTGATGAATTTCCTGTTCACCATCCAATTGTCCAAGTTGGATTGTTTAGGGAGGAACTCTGCTTCACAAGGATGGGGAGTCTGTTCCAGAGATGAGGTAGTCTCTAGGATACATAGCTGTCTCTCCAACAGTTCCTATTTATATCACAGGCAAGATTTAAGTCTTTAGAATGGTTAATTCTGGTGCTGTTTGTTTTGTGGATATGCAGGAGACTCATCAGGGTAGGATCTAACAATGCCCTGTACACCAGTTGTAGATCTCCCCTCAAAAGCCTGTATGAGACAGAATACAGGTTTAAAGACTTGAGGTGGTCTGCATAGGACATTTTACTTATGCCCTGTATTCTTTTAGTGAGGAACTTCTGTGGACATTCCAGTTGTTGGATATTCCTGGTTAGGTACATACCAAAGGGGGAGTTGTACTCAATGATAGGTCTGATGAATGCTGAATACAGTGGAACAATGACTTCCTTGGACCTAGATGCCATAACTTTGTTTATAAGTTGCACAACATAGAATGATTTCCTCACAACTGTAGACATGTGATGGTCAAAGGCTAGATTACTGTCTATGTGTGTCCCTACGTCCCTGACTAATGAGTCAAATCTAAGGGGTGAGTTGTCAATATGATAGTTACCTGAGATAGATGACTTCCTTAAGGATTCCATTATGCATTTGTTTGCATTTAGTTTTAGTCCATGGCTCTGACACTAGGTTTGTCTGTGTCAGCCCTTCTTGGAGGACAGTTGTTTCAGTTTGGAATTCAATGATAGCTCCTAATTTGCAATCAACTGCAAATTTAGTCAGACAGAGATCATAGACAGTGGCCTTCACTTCAAAAGAGTAAATGCCAAAAAGGAGCAGTCCAAGGACCAATCCCTCAGGGACTCCACTTGTGACTGTCCTCTTTGTAGTGGTGGACTCCCAATGCTAACTTCCTGGGTCTGTCTGTGAGCCAGTTGGCTGTCTATCAGGTGACATATGGGTTTGTACCTATCTTATAATAAAGTGTGGCTGCAACACTGCAGCACCACAGATATCAGGTATCATCATCCAAACTAGCCAGCATGTCTCTCACCGGATGCCTTACTTATCTTACCATTCCCCTTTCCTTCTTCTCCTTTTCTTTCTTTTTTCATTTTTTCTTTAAAACTCTGTCGCAGCCCTAAGATCTATATATATAATAAAGTGCTTACTACAACCAAATGCTCACGTGAAAATGTCTGAAGTAATTTCAGCCTTTCTGCCATCTGCTCTATAGTATTGAATGTCATTCAGGTGTAACTGTGGAACAAAAAAAGTAGGAGATCCTTGCCCCAGCAAAACCCCACATCACTCCAATGGCAGACACTATGTCAGCATAGCTGGTTTGCCCTCTGGAGCATTTTCCTGTAAAAAGTGTCACTGAAAAGCAGAAATCAAGCAAAGTAACATTAAAAACAATCACCAAATGGACCCCACAAAATACAGACTGAGCCATGACTTAAATGCTGTAATAGAAGCAACTACTTAATAAGTAAACAATGATGCAGATAGCACTGTCAATTCAAAATGGAGCCCTAATGCTTCCTTATCAATATTTAAGAAAAGAAGTAACAATATAGACCTGCGAGTGCCTTGAAAATTGCACATTTACTAAACAATTCTTATAATAGCAAATGACTACTTACTAGGAAATGAAGGACAATTACATTTCATGGCCAAAGAGCCTGTTGCTTCTTTCAAACATCTGCGCCAAGTGCAAATACAGTTGAAGCAAGAAGCAAACAAGATTTGATTTTTTATTCATCTTAAAGAAGTTAATGCAGTCCAAAAAGAAAACAAAATCAGTGCAGAATATACAGAATTTACACAGTTTATTGATCTGAATTTTAATGATACAGTTTTGGTTGGATTAAATTTAAAGCTGAACTGATGGTTTCAGATAAAGTTTAGGGTTAGTGTTTAAAATCACAGTTGCTGACATTCTATTCTGAAAGGAAAAGTGTACTCCGATTAATTTTCTAATACTGACACTGCAGTGTAGAATAACATGATTCTACACTCTTCAGAGTGTTATAAATGCTAAATGAAGGCCATCTGCTTTTGTTGGTGGCAGTCCTTAAGTTCTCTGATGTTCTTGCCAAATTTCTCATAGTCAGTATGAATACTATGTCAGATTTCTCCTGAAAAGAGGGCACTAGCCTGGTTCGAGTAACCTGCCAACAATGAAAAAAAAAAAAATAAATAATAGAATGTGCATGATTACCACGCACGGTAGAAGCGAAACTTCTCTCCAGAGCTGCCTGTTCCCATATGGACCAAGCGACTCACTGTTTGGTCTCCCCATCTGTCCACTGACCTTTTGCCATCAATCAAACTCTGAAGCCACAATGTGCTGTGGCCTGCAGCTCCCAAGCATCTGAGACAGCTCACAGGCAAGGGAGAGGAAGGGGAACCAGACCTTGGGCATTACCAGCTCAGTACATAAGCAGGATCAGCATAGAGTGCAAGCTGGATGGCTACATTACTGGGATAGTTGGAAGACAAATGGACAATATTCAGCATCACCAGAGGACACTATTCTCTCTCTGTGTTGCTAATGCTGTGGTTGCCACCTTCATGGGACTGAGAATTACTCGGGCTGCGCTGTGAATTAACTTACCACACTTGCCCAATGGCTGCTGTATCTTCCAACTGTAAGCATGAAAAGTTTTGGGGGCCTATGGCTGGTGGGAGGGGTCTGTGTTATCAATAAGAGGGGAGAATGCAGACAGGGGTACTGAAAAGGTGGCATCCCTAATATCATGCAGAATGGGAAATAATCAGGGACACTTTTAAAATATTAGTACTATTAACCTGAGACATTGGCAGAATTACAAAATGTGAATTCATTTGCATTTTCTGAAGTAAAAGAATTCTATATCTCTCTAATTATGGTCATTATTAATTATGGATAATTCACCATCATTTTCTCCAAAAGTCACCAGTTTTAGGAGGGCTTATGATGGCCAGAGCTAAAATCTTGAGTCAAAACAAGGGATGTCCTTGAAAATCAGGAACATTTGAGTGGTATCTCTAGAGCTGTGACACAGAAATCTAAGTAATAAGCCACTGTGTGATAAAGTATTCAAAGTATGAAACAGTCCTTAGCATGTTCCCAGTGGCATGCTGTACAGATGTGACAGAAGAATCCTCTCTAAAGTGAGGTTTGCAAATCAATGCATTTTTGATAGAGCAGGCATAAGACTAATTATGATAAAAATTGTGAAAAGCAAACTTATGTTTGTAGGTCTTCCCTGTGTCCGTTTGGTATTCCACGGTCTCCTTCCATTTTCCTCCCTTATCCTAAATACTTGTCGATATCTAGTAAACTGGCGACTATGTATTAAAGTGGTGTGTGTGTGTGTGTGTGTGTGTGTGTGTGTGTGTCTGTCTGTGTGTATGTGTGCGTGTGTGTGTGTGTGCGTGTGTGCGTGTGTGTGTGTACGCGTGTGTGTGTGTGTGTGTGTGTGTGTGTGTGTGTGTGTGTGTGTGTGTGTGTGTGTGTGTGTGTGTGTGTGTGTGCTTGTCCAGCTGCAGACTGGCATCCAGCAATGATGCATTGATTATGTGCCTTTATGCTTCTCTTTTGCTCAAACAATTACACTTCTTTCTTTGTTCCTTCTCCCTCACCACCCTAAACAGGATAAAGTGAATATCAGAAAATGAAAGAATAAGAGTAAAAAGTAAGGCAAGATGAACTAATGAATCAAGCAACTGGTAGATTAGCAAAGAGTAATTTAACATTGTGTAAATTACTTCTGTGAATAGTGTGAGTATGAGATTATGTGCATATTTCTCTTGAGTAGACATTAGAAGGTGTACCTGATACTGACCAGCAAAGGTGATAAGACCTGAAAGAATAAACTATTTGTGTCTGTGTCCAGATTTCTTGTGGTAAGAGTTTGAGAGGTATGGTTGAGAGGTACAGAAACCATTCAACAGATGCTGGTGCTGCGAGGAGATTGCTCATTCTGAAACTGTGTGTGTGTGTGTGTGTGTGTGTGTGTGTGTGTGTGTGTGTGTGTGTGTGTGTGTGTGTGTGTGTGTGTGTGTGTGTCTGTGTGTGATCGAAAACCTAAAGAGTATGGAAACCTTTCAACTATTGCGGCTGCTGCGAGGAGATCGCTCATTCTGAAACTGTGTGTGTGTGTGTGTGTGTGTGTGTGTGTGTGTGTGTGTGTGTGTGTGTGTGTGTGTGTGTGTGTGTGTGTATTGTTGAAAAGCTAAAGTAGAGTACGGAAGTCAAACTCCACCCTTAGTGGATGGAGTTTGACTTCGTACTTCCATTTCACTCAGAGCTCTCACACTGTCCCATAAGAAGTTTCACTTCAAAAAAAAAAAAGTATCCCTCAGTAGAAGTTGTGTTTATAGTGTTATATATGTTTGATGTTCTACAGTTTCTTTGAAATGGTATTTCTAAGAAGTGTTTTTCATTATCTGCTTATGTGTGCCTAAGACTATTTTTGATTTGTGGATTTCAGTGCTTTAACATGGAACCATTTATAATCTACAGTTAAAAATGTTTTATTTATGTAACCTAAATGCTGTATCTTGTCTGTGATACCTGACTGACAAACAATAAATAAGCAAAGAAATAATAAATAAATTAGTTGAAAATTAATTAATTAATTAATTAATTAAAACTGAGTTTTTTTACATCTAGCACACACAGGATTAATTTATATTTTAGTTTAATAAAGTAAAGCAATCACTCTTCCTTTTTAACTATAACTATTATACTACTATAAAACAATTTATATCCAGCTAAAAGATATGCTCATAAAGTATACAATACAGTCCATAACCCAATGCCATAAAATGAGTGATGTGAAGTGAAAAACAAAATGAAAAGAAAACAAGCCAATAAAGTGGACTGAGTACAAAACTGATTTCAATTAGTTCTATCTGTCTTTGTAGTACTGAGGACTGTCTCAAACAAAAGGTTGTAAGTTTCATTAATTTCAGTGCATTATAATTTAAGAATAAAAGCAGATAAATTGTATAGCTACAAAACAAAATGTCATGTGTCAAGGAAGGCACTGGGAGTACTAATGCCCCCCATTAAAAGACATATATACACTATTTTATTGAATACATGTCCCTATTTCACCTTCTATCCATTATGATATTTTGCAGCTGACACCATTTCACTCAGTTTGCATTAGCAATATTCATTATGTTTTTTGTATGCAGTTAACCGCTGTAAATGTATTAAATTATTTAAAATGCATTCAAACTGTGTGTTTGTAGTACCTCTGTAATCAATGATGAGTGCTGATCGCAGGGTAGCTAACACGAGCACAGACACCTGTCATCTGAACTCTTATGTGATTCTTTCCATATTTCTTAGGATGAACTGAAATGGCATCATTTACAATTAGAATAATCAATGATGAATGTGTTGCTTCCTGTAATTAATGCTTACATGTGCATAAAATGGCTCGAAAAACAAAATAAGAACTTTGATAGTTTCTTTGTATAACCATTACATCATCATTTTCTTTGTATTAGGATAATATATCTTAACATATAAACATTTTGTTTTGATTTCACACTTTTTTTTCACCCAGTATCTCTTTTGTGATTGCTTTGGGACAAGCAAAACAATAAAGGGTCTGCATTTAGAGTTTAGACTTTTATTTAAATTGTTCACTTTCACAAGTAATATTTCAACATATCTGGCATTGCTGCTGGAAAGCAAGATGGAAGAAAAACTCTTATTTTCAGAATGTTAAAACAAAATCTTCATAATTTCATGACAGTAAGATACAGAGTGTGACCTCTCACTACTGAAATATCATTTTGATTTGCATATGCATGAAATATATTTGTTTCTGAGACCATATTAAAGCAGTTATCAGAATGTATTTGATTAATTGAAATAAAACACCCACACAAGACAAATGGAGCTGTAAAATATGTAAAGTGTTGCAGACAAAACATCATTCCTTTAATGTAAAGATTTTTTGTTGGGATATATTTCACCTTCTTGATAATATCTAGGTCTGAATATCATAAGGAGATGTTGACTTCTTCAATATGTATTTAATGGCTCTTGATCTACACATGAAGATGACAATGAGAAAAAAATGGATCATTTGTTACATAGAGCAAGAGAATGTAAAACATATTCTGATGCCTTATGTTGTGTTTTTCTGTATCTTAGGCTGTTCATATATTTAAATAACAATAAGGTGCTAGACACTGGATCATAGGAAGTTACCAGGCTATTGGCCCTGAGGCCATTACAAGCCTAGTCAAGAATTTAGCCCATGTTCCAACAAGTCAGCACCCAATGCCACTGTCCAGCAGGGACGCAGGTGGAATCCCAGGTGTATAAGTTAAGTGACTTGCTCATATGCTAGTGTTAGTAAATGAAGATGGAAAGATTCAAACCCTGTACTCTTGACTCAGAAAGCAAAGCCAGTCAGAGCCCTAGTCCTCTTTGTAACTGCCAGACCATGTTTCAAATATCAGGATATGTAGTTGTAAGCATCCTGCTCTTCATTGCATATGAGAACATATATTTCTAAAGTTATTCCTATATATGTCATATTGATAATGTTGAAAGGATGAACTGCTTCCTTTCCCTTTGAACAAAGTAATTTTGTGGATAACTGAAAGCAGTTCTTGGGTTATTTCTTTTAAAAATGATGATATCTACTGTTTTGGATCAGTGCCTTATGGAATAATGTTCATATATCTTAAGTAACACATGTTTAGAGAAAAATATGACAGATATAATTTTATATGCTTGTTTCTATCCTTGTTTTGATGATGGCAATTTGATCTTGTGGCTGAATTTTGTCTGGTGAACCAAGAAAAGTTTGAATTTCTTGAGTATATGTTATCTCAATTATACTTGAATATCCATTTCAAAATTAGGTTTGACCTGGAAATCAAACTGAGTATATGACAACAACTCCAATGTTAGTCCATTTTATTTCTTCTTTTATTTGTTAATAAGTCAAGGGAAACACTCCAAATATGACTTTTAGATGTGACCTCGAACAAAGTCATGCAAAAAAGGTGCAAACCAAAAAGAAAGATGCATTATATTTCTGATAATAAAAGGTCGAGAAATTAAGAACTTGTTAAATGAATAATGGTAACATTAGCATTAAATACTAGTTTTGTATAAGTACTATTCATAATAATTTACACTGAGCACACTGATGCTCATCATCTATCCATTTTTTAGAAAGGATATACTTTAGCATAACAAATCAAGAGCTGTCAGATTGAATATAATCATCCTACCCTAGACAATGTGAATAGTTTTATAAACTGCACAGCAGAAATCAAACAGATCACAACATCTACATTAACCAACCAGTGGTCAAAATACATAAAGTGACACGAAATGCAAATGTTATTTTGTGCAGGAAAGGCAAACACCCTTCTATTCCTCATAGCCCTGGACTTATAAATCACAACTATTAGATCCAACAGAGCACTTTTATTCCCTCTTGTCTGAAGTTATCATACTGAATTTATTTTATAGTGACTCTGATGTGTGTTAGTAAGCTTTTACGTTGCTTCACTCAGTCACCAGTTCTGTTCTAACTGCTGTGATATGATCTACAAAGTGCTGCACATATGGGATTTGGGAACCTTTTGGTATGCTTTTGTTGGTAGGTGCAGTTTTGATACTTGGGACTTATCAACAAATTGTAGTAGATTCTTATAGGAATTCATGGTCATAAGCAATTAAAATCCAACTACATTGGGATTATGAGATGGTAGTATATATCAAGAAAGTGATACATGTCAAAAGAATAATGCCTAATCAATTGATCTATTGCTAATAAAAAAAATAAGTTCAAAAAACAGAAACACATTCAAAATCCATTATTAAAACAAAACCCAGGAAACAAGCACATCTGCATAACTGCTATAATTGTGGTTTCCCATAGCCTCTTAGGGTTACCACCTGCCACTCTTTTCAAGGTACAATTCCTCTTTAGGCAGTTGTTAACAATAAAGCTGTTCTTGGGTTTTGCTAATTCACATTTGTACTACACAGAGTATTCTCCTTTAACTGAACTCGTCTTAGAACTTGCTGGAAAACTGCATGGTTTCCCTAGTGAACCAGCAAGGATTGTGGCTGCTATGTGCTTAGGCCTACTTCTATTTGCCACGTGTTGCATGCTCTATTCATTTGCTCTGGAGCTGCTGAAAACATGGTCTTGTCACTTGCAAGCATACTTGTATGTTTTTTGTGTCCCTATTAAATTATCAAAAGTTTCAAAGTTTGAATGTCATACGATCGACACCATATGCTCAAGCTTTGAAAAGCTCAAACATAAAAGGAAATGGCTCCATGCATGCAGAATGGGAACATTTCCCTTTTCTGCACTGAAGTGAGGTCTCGGAGTTGGCATATTTAAGTAGGGGGTGGGGGGTGCAGCGGGGGCTTGCCCCCCTGCTCAGAGTGTTAAGGTAAGTTTTTTTTTTTTTACTTTTTATTATATATTCGAAGATTCAGGTTTTGGTCATATGTTGTCGAACATATGAGGTTCGAAATTTTGAAGCTTCGAATATATAATATAGACCCTGTCTTTCTGTAACTTCATGAATTTGACAAATCTCTATGGCTTTACTCAAAGTTAAATCACTGTTACAAAGCAAAATCTTTCTCACAGCAGCACTATTAATACCACACACAAGCCTGTTTTTTATTAACTCATTTTTTAAGTCACCAAACTGACACATTTTAGCTTTATTTCTCAGGTCAGTAACATAAACTGCAAAAGTTTCCCCTGGTTTCTGATCTCTTGTGTAAAACAAATGACTCTTTAATGTAATATTTATCTGGGGGTTACACATTTCCCTGAATTTGCGCTTCAAACACTCAGGGTCTTCCATTGATTCAGCCTGTACAACAATATGATGATTTTTACCTTCTCCATCATATACTACTGGTGCATACACAAATGAATGCTCTCTTTCAATGGCCTGTGACGCAGCTAGGTTTGGCAAAATGATTGCCCTGGTGCATGCATTTTTGTCTGATAAGTTGTTTGTATAAAAATATTGTACTCTTGCTCAAATATTTTTCAATTTTCTACAATATTCTGATCAAATATAAGTGGTAAGGGCTTTCAAAATCTGTCTGCCATATTAACACATACCAGTGAAAGGTTTTGCAAATATGCACAAACACATACACATACGACAGAAATTTATGCCAACATTCGTAACTTTGCCCAACAGCACAACAAGCCTCTTTATAACAGAACTTTGCAAAATAAGCCCCTCAGGCACTGTAATACTCTTTGAAATTGCTGTACAGCAAGATATCACCTCTTATCAGAGTAAGAAACATTTCAAATAATTGCACGATGTGAATGAATTGGGCAAGAGAAGCTCAGAGTCAGAATCATTTTGAAGTGGTTGCACTTTGTGAAAAAACAGTACATAGCATACTGAAATTTCCCGAAAATTGCAGTACCTTGCTAGATAATTCTTTACAGTGCAAGAAGCACTCTGTTACTGTTTTATAGCTATATATCGCAGTAGCTAAATATACAAATATGAGGAATGAAGCTATGTGGACAACAAAATAAAGTTGTGAGAAGTCAAAAGACTATACAAAAAATTAACTAAATAAAAAATATATAAATAAATAAGCACAGCTTAAAGAAGTAGTAGAGCAGTAGCATCTGAGGAAGATACAACATATAAGAACCTATATACCCCAGGGATTACTTCAGTGTCACTGCTTGACAGAGGCACAGCAAAATGATAGGCATAGTTTTTATTCAAACTAAAGGGGTGGCGAAAGCCACATAACTATGGGCTAGGCTTATAAATGCCCTTGGGCAGATAGCCTAGTATGAACCTATGAACCTATGAACCTATAAGGTATATGGAAGGAAAGGTAATAGAAAGCACCAGGTTGCTTACCGGAGTCAAGCATGCAGCTCTAATTCTAGCTGATTTCTAGCAGAATGGGTAGACACAAAAAAATGTTTTTAGGTGCACACAAGAAAATCTGAAGGACAGATAACAGAAAAAGTTCAAAGTTACAGAATGTTGTCTCCCAACTGCAGAGTTAAAAGAAACAGAAATCCATAAATGTCATGTAAATGAACTGAAAGTGAATCCCATTAACTACAAAATTATGAGTCAGAGCTATATGGAGATGGTAGGGATGAGCTGTATGTGATTAACACTAAGAAATAAAAGGATCTGTAGGAGTTTAAAGGATTAGTAAAAAACAGCTTCACTTTGTTTCCAAAGACACAACAGTAGTTCAATCAGGCAGAAGCAGCAGGTAGGGTGGAAGTAAGCCACCCCAATGCCATCAAACAGAAAAAAAACTCTCTAATGGTTCAAAGGAATTATGAAGCACCTTATTTCATACTGCTGTCATGAATGTTGCTGCAGCTTCTAGTAAAAGTAAAACCCTGTCTTATTGCAAAAAAGTCCCCTCTATTTTCTCTGAAGTACCAAACCTGGATAGAGGAAGTCACAAAAATAATGAAGACTGCCATTCTGCTTCAACAGAAAAAAAAGTGGAGCGCAAAATATTTTCGCACATTCAAACAGCAAAAATGGTCTGCGTCTCTAACTGTGCATTATAAAAAACAGATTTGCATGAGGAAATGTGTACCTCACTGCACTACAGTAAAACAAAAGGTACTAAATCATGTTACATCCAACTAGCCAAATACATAATGCAGTAGAAAATTGGTCTGGATGCCAAGTAGTTTAAATTGAAGCAAAAGTAATAAAATAATATAAGGAAGAAACAGAAAATGACACAATTAAGTAAAAGCCTAATTTGTTCCTACAATAAAATCAGGGAAGACTAACTGAAACTACTGATCACACAAGCAGGATGCAAGAACTACTTTGCATGTACTACCATGTTCGTAGGTTCATAGGTTCATAAGTGTGTACTAGGCTAATGGCCCTGGAGCCTTTACAAGCCTAACCCATAGGAATACCCTGGCATCATGCCACCCAACATTAGTTCCTAGTGTCTCTGTCAAGTAGAGCCACTGGAGTGAACCCCGGGGTGAATTTTCTATTTACCATCCATTCATCAAGATTTCTCTGGAAGAGGGCCAGTGAGGTGCTCTGCTTGACATGCATGGGAAGTCTATTCCATAGCATGGGCAGTCTCTGGGTTATGAACATGTCCCTCCAGCATGTTCTGCTGATTGTGGGAATGAGGTTGATTTCTCTGAAGCATGTTGTGCGGAGGGATTGGAATTTCTTTATATTTAGCATATCAAACAGAGATGGGTCAGATATGGCTTTGTAAGTCAAGCAGAGATTACCTATGATATGAGACAGAGAATAGTTGAAGTTTTTTGAGTCTGTCCATATAGGACAAGTGATTAAGGCCTAGGACCCTCTTTGTGAGGTACTTTTGCGGCCTCTCCAGTTGTTTCAAGTGTTTAGTGAGGTACATGCCAAATGGGGCATTGTACTCGATCATTGGCATAATGAGGGAAGAGCAGAGGGAGACAATGACCTCTTTCTTTCTAGATGCAAAACCCTTAGTAATGAGATGTGCCACATAGAAGGACTTTCTGGCCACAGTGGCAATGTGGTGGTCAAAAGAGAGGTTGCTGTCAACCTGTGTTCCCAGATCTGTTATAATGCCTTCTGTGTTCAGGGGACTACCATCGATGTGGTAGTTCAAGGGAACTGGGTTTTTCCCAAGGGGGGTAATGACACATTTTTGGCATTGAGCTTAAGTCCATGGTTCTGACACCAATCGTTGGTCTCAGTGAGGCCTTTCTGTAGAATGTCAACATCACTTGGGGAGTTAATAATAGCTCCCAACTTGCAATCAGCAGGGAACTTTGTCAGCCAGAGTCACTTCGTGTTGGCCTGAACTTAAGAAAAGTAGATACCAAACAGGAGAGGACCCAGGACCGAACCCTGTGGGACTTCACTCGTGAGTGTTCGGCAGTCTGACTTTGAGTCTGCTTCTTTTACACTGTGGGTTCTATCTGTGAGCCAGTTTGCAACCCACCTAGTTATATAAGGGTTGATGCCCAGCTTAGTGAGATTTTCTATGATTCCTGAGTGGGGAATGATATCAAAGGCCTTGGCTAGATCAAGGTAGGCTGTATGAACCACCTTGCCTTCATCCAGAGCTCTGGTGACTGACTAAAAGAAGTCAACCAAGTTGAGCAGGCATGATCTACCCTTCACAAAACCAAACTGTGTAGGATCTAGAGTCTGGAAATTCCCTATATCCTTGTTTATTAGGTCCGTGATGATACGTTCCATAGCCTTGCATATCAGACTCATCAGGCTAATGGGGCGATAGTTCACAGGGTCTG